>NW_028156408.1:482072-625343 GCF_964263955.1 Coregonus lavaretus
CTTCATAGCAAAGGGGGTGAATACATATGCACGCACCACTTTTGACAAGTAATTTTTTTTCATTTCACTTCACCAATTTGGACTATTTTGTGTATGTGTATTACATGAAATCCAAATAAAAATCAATTTAAATTACAGGTTGTAATGCAACAAAATAGGAAAAACGCCAAGGGGGATGATTACTTTTGCAAGGCACTCTACACTACCAAACAATAAGCTGAAAGTCCACAGAGAGAGCTTTTACATAGCGGCCGGTCAGTCAGTCGGTCAGCCGGTCAGTCGGTCGGGCCGGTCAGTCGGTCAGTCAGTCGGTCAGCCGGTCAGTCGGTCAGTCAGTCAGTCAGTCAGTCGGTCGGTCAGTCAGTCAGTCAGTCAGTCAGTCGGTCGGTCAGCCGGTCATTCGGTCAGTCGGTCGGCCGGTCGGTCGGTCACAGCACCCTCTGTTTGTTACTCTGTTTGGTATACCCTGTGTGTTGACTTGTTATAGTGTGGTATACCCTGTGTGTTGACTTGTTATAGTGTAGTATACCCTGTGTGTTGACTTGTTATAGTGTAGTATACCCTGTGTGTTGACTTGTTATAGTGAGGTATACCCTGTGTGTTGACTTGTTATAGTGTGGTATACCCTGTGTGTTGACTTGTTATAGTGTGGTATACCCTGTGTGTTGACTTGTTATAGTGTGGTATACCCTGTGTATTGACTTGTTATAGTGTGGTATACCCTGTGTGTTGACTTGTTATAGTGTGGTATACCCTGTGTGTTGACTTGTTATAGTGTAGTATACCCTGTGTGTTGACTTGTTATAATGTGGTATACCCTGTGTGTTGACTTGTTATAATGTGGTATAACCTGTGTATTGACTTGTTATAGTGTAGTAATACCCTGTGTATTGACTTGTTATAGTGTAGTATACCCTGTGTATTGACTTGTTATAATGTGGTATACCCTGTGTGTTGACTTGTTATAAATGTGGTATACCCTGTGTGTTGACTTGTTATAGTGTGGTATACCCTGTGTGTTGACTTGTTATAGTGTGGTATACCCTGTGTGTTGACTTGTTATAGTGTGGTATACCCTGTGTGTTGACTTGTTATAGTGTAGTATACCCTGTGTGTTGACTTGTTATAATGTGGTATACCCTGTGTGTTGACTTGTTATAGTGTGGTATACCCTGTGTGTTGACTTGTTATAGTGCATCTATGGAGACCGCAGGCAACATGACTGGTACCTAGTGAGTGTACAAGCGGCAATACTTTTTTTACTCTCCAACACATTACTGTTCCACACTCAGCATGACTCTCTCAACACATTACTGTTCCTGACAAATGTGCCATTAATAGAGTCGATGTCCGCGCCCCGCATAAATCTAATTAGCATAATACAATCCCCATCGAAATCCTTCGGTACAGCCAATCTGCCAACTTCTGTCTGTAGCGTCCGAACAGTTTGGCTATACACTAATATGACCCCCTCTATGATTTGGTCTAAGACGCCGAAGCCTCACAAGACTAGTCTGAAGGTAGCCCGGCACCAGTTAAAAAAATGAATGGAAGTATACACTGAGTGTACAAAACATTAAGAACACATGCTCTTTCCATGACATAGACTGACCAGGTGAATCCAGGTGAAAGCTATGATCCCTTATTGATGTCATTTGTTAAATCCACTTTAATCAGTGTAGATGAAAGGGAGGAGACAGGTTAAAGAAGGATTTTTAAGCTTTGAGATAATTCTATGTGTGCCATTCAGAGGGTGAATGGGCAAGACAAATCATGTAAGTGTTTCCTTCATCTGCCAATTTATGACCGCCTTGGAGACACACAGGAAAAGCAACAAAAAAAATTGAAAAAGTGTTGTTTGCAAGAATGTTAACTGTTTACTGTTTCTGAACTCTGTGTTTTTGTGTGTGTGTGCGCGTGTGTTGTATGTGTGTGTGTATCTAAGCTGATGAGGTGACAAAGCAGTTACTGCTTTTCAACTCAGCACATTGGGATATTCTAATGGGTCCCATTTAACATGGCCAGGGGGGCCTGGCGGTGACAACCGCCATTTTCTACCGACGTCCTCCGCTGCGCTAGATTTCTCGTGGTAATGCCACCTAATCTGCCTTAGCATTTAATTAAAGAGCTGACACTTGTGCCTGGCCCATGTCTGTTAGTACAGTGTAGAACGAGGTTTTTAAAATTAGTTTCGGATCACTGCACACACACATGCACACACAAACACACACATACACACATGCACACATAGATTTGGGGACATTCAACAACAGATGCCAGAATAATGTTTGGAAATGCATGACATGTAAATGGCCCGGATCGAGAGCGCTAGTGAGAGAGAGAGAGAGAGAGAGAGAGAGAGAGAGAGGAGAGAGAGAGAGAGAGAGAGAGAGGAGAGAGAGGAGAGAGAGAGATGAGATGAGAGAGAGAGAGAATGAAGGAGAGAGCGAGAGAGAGAGAGAGAGAGGAGATGAGAGAGAGAGATGAGGAGAGAGAGAGAGAGAGAGAGGAGATGATGAGAGAGAGAGAGAGAGCGAGAGAGAAAGAGAGTAGCGGCGCATTACTATCGTTCTGGAAATGTCCTAACACGCAAGGGACAGCTTGATGTTTACGACAAAGTAATACAGCTGGCACAGTGAAAACAAAGACGGTTTATCTCTTCCACATTATTGCGAATCAGACAGGGAATGGAGCAGCACAAGCTTTATCAGCTGAAACGTAGTCAGACAAGCACATACATAAAACATTTGCCTCCAGTTAAACAGCAATTATTGTAGTCTGCTGGTGGCTTTCCTGCTGACAGGAGCAGTATAATCGGAAGCAGCTAGCTAGTAGCTATGTCATTGGATATAAAAATGTATATTCACCCATTTGTTTTAGGGATTTTGTGTGGGGGGGGGGGGGGGGGGGGGGGGGTGAAGGGGGGGGGGGGGGGGGGGGGGCAAGGGGGGGGGGGGGGGTGAGGCTGGATCTGTACTTCCCATTATCGAAATATCCAGCCAAGATTTAACAGCAGAGTTGCTTTTTTCTCTCTGTTGGCTAACCAGGAATATTTCCGGGGACAGGGTCTAGCAAGGGACAAGACAACCAAAAAACCGGGTACTGTCCCTGGAATACGGGGACATCTGGTCACCTTATTGAAAAGAGTTGTGAGGTCTAAAGGACAAGATGGATCAACATGAACGTTGACCCTGAGCAGTAGATCACCTGCTGGGGCTGGGTGTTGACGAACGGTGGCAATTCAACATAGACTGAGTGCCAGGCTGTTGGTGCTAATATTCCAACATAGACTGAGTGCCAGGCTGTTGGTGCTAATATTCCAACATAGACTGAGTGCCAGGCTGTTGGTGCTAATATTCCAACTCCTTGTCACTCATTATCATGCCAAACATTTGCTTGACATTGAGCAATGAAGTTGGTAAGCACACAAACAGATCTGGGACCAGGTTAGATTCAACATGTAGAATCGTCAGGAAATGAACAGAAACAGATCTGGGACCAGGTTAGATTCAACATGTAGAATCGTCGGGAAATTAACAGAAACAGATCTGGGACCAGGTTAAATTCAACATGTAGAATCGTCAGGAAATGAACAGAAAATGACGACCGATGTTCTGTGGTCAGGCAATTCCCGCCGCACTACCCGCTGCACGGCCAGCTGCACTGCCGGCCTCACTGTTCGCTGCACTCCCCGCTGCACGGCCCGGTGCACTTCCATGCTGCATGGCCGATGTTCGTGTTGGTCTGTCTTGTTCTTAAAGCATTCTTAAAGCATTGCACAATAACAATGGCGGTATCAACAATGGCGAATAGCCTCTATGAATATTATGAAAAACATGATGCATTTACAGATACATCATCTTGTGACTGTGTACAGTACATTCTATGACCATTTAAACAACCTGACATGATATACCGAAGGTACAATTCACACCAAGACAGTTGATAACATCTGACAATTATGAATCATATTAAGATGTTATGAATCATATTAAGCTACTGTTTGAATCATATTAAGATATTATGAATCATATTAAGCTACTGTTTGTATCATATTAAGATGTTATGAATCATATTAAACTACTGTTTGTATCATATTAAGATATTATCCATCATATTAAGCTACTGTTTGAATCATATTAAGATGTTTTGAATCATATTAAGCTACTGTTTGTATCATATTAAGATGTTATGAATCATATAAGCTACTGTTTGTATCATATTATGATATTTTGCATCATATTAAGCTACTGTTTGAATCATATTAAAATGTTATTAATCATATTAAGCTACTGTTTGTATCATATTAAGATATTATGCATCATATTAAGCTACTGTTTGAATCATATTAAAATGTTATGAATCATATTAAGCTACTGTTTGTATCATAGTAAGATATTATCCATCATATTAAGCTACTGTTTGAATCATATTAAGATGTTATGAATCATATTAAGCTACTGTTTGTATCATAGTAAGATATTATGCATCATATTAAGCTACTGTTTGAATCATATTAAGATGTTATGAATCATATTAAGCTATTGTTTGTATCATAGTAAGATAGTATGTATCACATTAAGATACTGTTATCAATGCTTCAATAAAACCCAGAGCAGAGAAAGGAGAATAGGGAAAGGGTATGGGAAGTGTAGCCTTTAAATATGCCAGACCAGGCTTGGCAGGCTGCATATATATTTGCACTTGTGTGATTCCTTATCAGGCATAAATTAATGAAACTCCAGCTATTTGCATGGCCAAGGGAATAAGGGAATGAATACTGGCAGACATTAGGAGACATTCATCAAACTAATTCCATAAAGAGGTGTCTCCAAGACCTGGACTAATGGACTCATTAGGCCCACCATTTTACCTTAAAATTCCATCTGATTTCCCCCACTTCCCTACAGTCCAAAGATGGGAGCGATGCTGTCAGCCAAAGTGCTAAGGAGCCATTTATAGCTATTGTCCGTCGCATTGGGGTCGCACATTTACTTTCTTTATATAACCCACCACAACGCAATTACGAAATTGTCCCCCAGAAAAAAAATTGTCCCCACTTTCCTCGATGTGTGTTCTTATTCATCGTACATGCACATGATGTACTGTATACTGAGAGTCTTAACGTGCTACACTACTTTGTACACATGTCATTTGGGCCAGTAGCAGCAGGATTAGATTAGATTTATTAGCATCCCCATGGCGACAGCTAGTCTTACTGGGGGTCCGACATATAACGAAAAAAGACATTACACACAAAATACTTTACAATTCACATACATTTAAAAACATTAACATGTAGTGTGTGTGTGTGTGTGTGTGTGTGTGTGTGTGTGTGTGTGTGTGTGTGTGTGTGTGTGTGTGCGTGCGTGCGTGCGCGTGCGCGTGCATGTGCGTGTGCGTGTGCGTGTGTTTGTGTTTGTGTGTGTGTGTGTGTGTGTGTGTGTGTGTGCATACACACAACAAGTATAACATGGCATTCTGAAAGTTCTCCCTTTTTCCACATTTTGTTAAGTTACAGCCTTATTCTAAAATTGATTAAATAAATATGTTTCCTCATTAATCTACACACAATACCACATAATGACAAAGCGGAAACAAGTTTTTTTGAAATATTTGCAAATGTATTAAAAATAAAAAACAGAAATACCTTATTTACATAAGTATTCAGACCCTCTGCTTTGAGACTTGAAATTGAGCTCAGGTACATCCTGTTTCCCTTGATCATCCTTGAGATATTTCTACAACTTTTCATTGGAGTCCACCTGTGGTGAATTCAATTGATTGGACATGATTTGGAAAGGCACACACCTGTCTATATAAGGTCCCACAGTTTACAGTGCATGTCAGAGCAAAAACCAAGCCATGAGGTCGAAGGAATTGTCCGTAGAGCTCAGAGACAGGATTGTGTCGAGGCACAGATCTGGGGAAGGGTAATAAAAAATGTCTGCAGCGTTGAAGGTCCCCAACAACACAGTGGCCTCCATCATTCCTAAATGGAAGAAGTTTGGAACCACCAAGACTCTTCCTAGAGCTGGCCGCACGGCCAAACTGAGCAATCAGGGGAGAAGGGCCTTGGTCAAGGAGGTGACCAAGAACCCGATGGTCACTCTGAAAGAGCTCCAGAGTTCCTCTGTGGAGATGGGAGAACCTTCCAGAAGGACAACCATCTCTGCAGCACTCCACCAATCAGCCCTTTATGGTAGAGTGGCCAGACGGAAGCCACTCCTCAGTAAAAGGCACATGACAGCCCGCTTGGAGTTTGCCAAAAGGCAGCTAAAGGTCTCTCAGATCATGAGAAACAAGATTATCTGGTCTGATGAAACCAGAGCATATGAGCGGAGTGGAGCGGTGACAATCTCAGCTCCTCGCTCACGGACCTGTTCACCCCTCCGCTCCCTCCGCTCCCCCCGCTCAAAGCCACATCAGGCCAGTCCGCTCATTATCGCTCAGCGCTCAACGCAGTTTGCATCGCGCTCCACTCAAATCGCCCCCCCCTCCCCCCTCCCCCCGCTCGCTCCAAAAAAGGAAAAAAATGAGATGTTTATCAGTATCGTAAATTCCCTAGCGAATTGACACGTTGTTTGCCAATGTTTCTGCAAAAGCAGCGATGCCCATTGGAAGTGCAGCGTGAGTGTCATCGGTGAGCAGGGATTTGATTTCTGTGACAGCAGGGAGGATCATCCCCAGGTTCCCCAGCTCCTTCTGCATTTTGTCTGTGAGGTGGTGTCAGCACACTGACAAGGTGCGTCAGCTGCCGTACTTGATTCAGGGTGATGTTAGCAATTATTAGACTTGAGTTTGTTTTGCCATAACGGGTCTTTTTGGAACAACCGGATGAACGACTGAATCATCCGCAGCTGGCTGCTCCATCGAGTGGCGCAGGCATTTGTGGGGCGGACACCTAATTGGTCGGTTTCCTCTGTGTTCAGGGTGCTCTTGCGTACACTTTTCACCAGGTGCCCGACTTTCACTAACACCCTATTCATGTTGTCGTGCTCGTTAACGGCGTCTTTGATCGCCAGCTGAAGCATGTGAATGGGGCATCTCAGATGTAAATTTGACACAGTAAAGTCCTGATTTATCATAGTTTCTACATTAGTGGTTATCACTTCCACATGGATTGCGAGGGCGCAGGTGGTCCCTCATCCTCCTCTTCATGTTCTGCGCTGCTACAGGCATCCGCGGTCACTTCACCCTCCGCCTCCTCTTCAGTGCCAGGAAGGAGGTTAAACGCCTTGATCATGTTGCTGGCACTGTCAGTGACGACCCGAATCACACGTTGTTGCACGTTCCAATATTTCAATACACTTTCATACTTTTGGTAAATACGATCTGCGGTATGGTGCCCCTGTATATGCTCACAGCCCAACAAATCCGTGTGCCCCCGGAACGTCCCATCAATGAAACTGGCCACGATGCCAAGGAAGCTGTGCCCTCTTCTACTGGTCCAAATGTCCGCTGACAGAACGAGCCCAACACCATTTTGCAGTAGGTCTTGCAGTTTGGCTTCCATCTCTTCCAGGGCATGTGGCATGAGTGTGTCCCGTACGGTGTTGTAGCATGGGGGGGTGTAGCCCGGTTGAGCTGCGCTGGCGAAGTGTTGCATCCCTTCGCATTCTCCTTTACTCAGCGGTTCATAGTCCATGTAAATAATTTTAAAAAATGCTACATCCAGCTCTCTTTTTCTCTCCCTTGTTATGGTTGGGCCTTTGCGTGCAGTGAAGAAACTTTTTAATTCCTCAACCCTTTTCTCTTGTTGCTGCTGCTGCTCCTCTCGCTCTATAAAATACAAATTCATGGACAACACAAATTAAATTAAACGAACCATATATTAGGCCTACTTTGAATGACAAAACTAATTTGTTTGAATATTAGGCTATATTTACTTTACACTTTTGTTACAATTTATCGTATTCAACTTGCTAACCTTTTGCTTTCTTCCCAGCGTGTTCACTTAGCACACTTTTGTGTTTTCAAGAGATGTGTCTTTTTAGGTTCCAAAATGAATCTTTACTGACTGAAACGATGTCACCACATTTTTTTATTCTACCACATTATCATTGTTAGTTAGTTTTATATTAATAGTACACCTGTATGACTTCTCATTTTCCTTTTTGAAGTACATGGTGAACTCCATTATTGAGCCGAGTTTTGACTGAAAATAGTCTACTGTTGATGACTGTGCAAGACACAGATGGATTCTGGGTCAGGCTTGAGCATGCTTCAGACTCGTGGTGTGTGCGGAGCGAAATTTGAGCAGGACATAGGGCGACGCTCCGTCCTTTTAAAAATGCCGCTCTGTGCTCTGTCCAAAATCCGCCCGCTCACGCTCCCCGCTCACTCCCACTCCACTCCGCTCACATGCTCTGGATGAAACCAAGATGTAACTCTTTGGCCTGAATGCCAAGCGTCACATCTGGAGGAAACCTGGCACCATCCCTACGGTGAAGCATGGTGGTGGCAGCATCATGTTGTGGGGATGTTTTTCATCGGCAGGGACTGGACTAGTCAGGATCGAGGGAAAGATGAACAGAGCAAAGTACAGAGAGATCCTTGATGAAAACCTGCTCCAGAGCGCTCAGGACCTCATACTCGGGAGAAGGCTCACCTTCCAACAGGACAATGACCCTAAGCACACAGCCAAGACAATGCAGGAGTGGCTTCGGGACAAGTCTCTGTCCTTGATTGGCCCAGCCAGAGTCTGGACTTGAACCCGATCTAACGTCTCTGGAGAGACCTGAAAATAGCTGTGCAGTGACGCTCCCCATCCAACCTGACAGAGCTTGAGAGGATCTGCAGAGAAGAATGGGAGAAACTCCCCAAATACAGGTGTGCCAAGCTTGTAGCATCATACCCAAGAAGACTCAAGGCTGTAATCGCTGCCAAAGGTGCTTCAACAAAGTACTAATTAAAGGGTCTGTAAATGTTCAAATATTTCTAAAAATCTTGTTTTTGCTTTGTCATTATGGGGTATTGTGTGTAGATTGATGAGGAAGTCTGTAACAAAATGTGTAAAAAAGTCAAGGGGTCTGAATACTTTCCCAATGCATTGTATTAGTTTTTTGAAACCAGGTTTGCTGTTCACTTGCGCTATATGAGATGGAAGGGAGTTCCATGCACTCATGGCTCTGTATAATACTGTACGTTTCCTTGAATTTGTTCTGGACCAGGGAATTGTGAAAAGATCCCTGGTGGCATGTCTGTTGGGGTAAGTGTCAAATCTGTGTGTAAGTTGACTATGCAAACAATTAGGAATTTCTAACACATTCATGTTTTTTTATAAAAAGAAGAAGTGATGCAGGCAGTCTTTCCTTAACTCTTACCCAAGAGAGACCGGCATGCATAGTATTAATATTAGCCCTTCGATTACAATGAAGAGGTAGACGTGCCTCTGTTCTGGGCCAGCTGTAGCTTAACTAGGTCTTTCTTTGCAGAACTTTACCATATGACTGGACAATAATCAAGATAAGATTAAACTTGAGCCTGCAAGACTTGCTTTGTGGAGTGTGGTGTCAAAAAAGCAGAGCATCTCTTTATTATGGACAGACCTCTCCCTAACTTTACAACCATTGAATCTATATGTTTTGACCATGACAGTTTAGAGTCTAAGGTAACACCAAGTAATTTAGTCTCTTCAACTTGTTCAACAGACACACCGTTCATTACCAGGTCTGGAATTTAGGGATTACCAGGATGTGTACTCCGAGCATGTGCTGACCAACTGGCAAGTGTCTTCACTGACATTTTCAACATATCCCTGACAGAGTCTGTAATACCAAGCAGACCACCATAGTCCCTGTTTCAAGCAGACCACCATAGTCCCTGTGCCCAAGAACACTAAGATAACCTGCCTAATTGACTACCGACCCAAATGCTTTGAAAGGCTGGTCATGGCTGACTGAGTCTGTAATACCAACATGTTTCAAGCAGACCACATTTACATTTACATTTAAATTATCCAGAGTGCATACATACATAAAAAAAAAAAAAAATCATACTGGCCCCCCGTGGGAATCGAACCCATAACCCTGGCGTTGTAAGCGCCATGCTCTACCAACTGACCACCATAGTCCCTGTGCCCAAGGACACTAAGATAACCTGCCTAATTGACTGCCGACCCGTAGCGCTCACGTCTGTAGTCATGAAGTGCTTTGAAAGGCTGGTCATGGCTCACATCAACACCATTATCCCAGAAACCCTAGACCCACTCCAATTTGCATACCGCCCCAACAGATCCACAGATGATGCAATCTCTATTGTACTCCACACTGCCCTTTCCCACCTGGACAAGAGTAAAACCTACGTGAGAATGCTGTTCATTGACTACAGCTCAGTGTTCAACACCATAGTGCCCTCAAAGCTCTTCAATAAGCTAAGGATGCTGGAACTAAACACCTCCCTCTGCAACTGGATCCTGGACTTCCTGACGGGCCGCCCCCAGGTGGTAAGGGTAGTTAACAACACATCTGCCACGCTGATCCTCAACACGAGGGCCCCTCAGGGGTGCGGGCTCAGTCCCCTCCTGTACTCCCTGTTCACCCATGACTGCATGGCCAGGCACGACTCCAACACCATCATTAAGTTTGCTGACGACACAACAGTGGTAGGCCTGATCACCGACAATGATGAGACAGCCTATAGGGAGGAGGTCCGAGACCTGGCTGTGTGGTGCCAGGATAACAACCTCTCCCTCAACGTGATCAAGACAAAGGAGATGATTGTGGAATACAGAAAAAAAGAGGACTGAGCACGCCCCCATTCTCATCAACAGGGCTGTAGTGGAACAGGTTGAGAGCTTCAAGTTCCTTGGTGTGCACATCACCAACTAACTATCATGGTCCAAACACACCAAGACAGCCGTGAAGAGGGCACAACGAAACATATTCCCCCTCAGGAGACTGAAAAGATTTGGCATGGGTCCTCAGATCCTCAAAAAGTTATACAGCTGCACCATCGAGAGCATCCTGACTGGTTGCATCACCGCCTGGTATGGCAACTGTTTGGCATCCGACCGCAAGCCACTACAGAGGGTAGTGCGTACGGCCCAATACATCACTGGGGCCAAGCTTCCTGCCATCCAGACCTCTATACCAGGCAGTGTCAGAGGAAGGCCCTCAAAATTGTCAAAGACTCCAGCCACCCTAGTCATAGACTGTTCTCTCTGCTACTGCACGTCAAGCGGTACCGGAGCGCCAAGTCTAGGTCCAAAAGGCTTCTCAACAGCTTCTACCCCCAAGCCATAAGACTCCTGAACAGCTAATAATTGCTACCCGGACTATTTGCACTGCCCCCCACCCCCACCCCCACCCCCACCCCCCTCTTTTACGCTGCTGCTACTCTGTTTATTATTTATGCATAGTCACTTTAACTCTACCCACATGTACATATTACCTCAATTACCTCGACTAGCCGGTGTCCCTGCACATTGACTCTGCACCGGTAACCCCCTGTATATAGCCTTCCTACTGTTATTTTATTTTACTGCTGCTCTTTAGTTATTTGCTCTTATTTTTTTTACTTAACACTTTTTAAAAAATATTGTAAAAAATGCACACTTTACATGTTTGACATTAGATAATCTTCCATTAAAGAAAACACTCTGAGTCCTATTAGATATATAGCTCTAAATCCACATTATTGCAGAGGTTGAAAAGCCATAACACAGGTTATGGTCAATAATATCAAAGGCTGCACTGAAATCTAACAGTACAGCTCCCGCAAATGTGAATTGTTATGTGGATTATGAATAATGGACATTTTTTGAAAGGGTTGATCAATTTTTCGTTAGGATAAATCAAGTCTGACATTTGAAAGTGTAAATTACAAAATTTAGAAACCTTAGTAAACCTTAAATACACTACAAGTTAGCATTTCGTGCTGTGCAGGAGAGTTCTCAGCAACAAATGAGTGATCAAATCAAATTCGTAAAAAGTACGAAAATGTATGCACTCACTACTGTAAGTCTCTCTGGATAAGAGTGTCTGCTAAATGACTCAAACGTAAAATGTAAACGTAAGATCTACATCTGGATGTTCTACTAGTGTGTCTTGTATGGGGGGTGCTGAAATAAAGGAGTAGGCAGCTGTATGGCATATTGAATAGTTTCCTCCTGAGCAGTTGTAAAGTAACACTTTATCAATGTGTTACCACCAACATACTACAGGTGAGATAAGCATGTTTATGTTATCAGTATAGTGAATTTGTCATTCAGAATCACTATCTGATGTTGGAATCAGATCCAAATAAGATAACTTTATTTGGATTGAAAAAATTCTAGCAGTATTTCTTGTTTATCACTTTATAACACCCCCTGTGTTTTACTTGCAAATCATTAAAAATATAATAATCTGCAATAGGGAGTAAAGTAAATGCAATCTGATGAATAGATCTGTGAATTCAGGTTTAGAAAAAGAGATTATGCACTTTCTCCATGATCGTGTCATTTGTGAGGGCAACGCTGGGTTTAAAATTGTTTGCATATTATTTTTTTATGGGTTTAAAACAAGATAACGTGATGTTCTTTATGCCATTTCTAACTTAGTTTCACTTCATTTCAATTGCATTTGTAATTAAGCCCTCATTCTTGATCTATAATCATTTTAAGTAATCTGATTAAAGTTCCAACTATATTAGTTTGTCTATCCTCAGGTTCAAGAGTAATTCTTACCTCTCCATTTGCTATATTGCTGTACTCATTTCCTTTCACAAAATACATTGAGCCTTAGTTTATTTCTTTCCACTGGCGGCTTTTTATGCATGTTGTATTAGAATAGAGGCACTATTTTTAGACGATCCCCAAGGTGTATTTCAGAGACAACATTGAGAAGTATTGGCAAGTCACCTTGCATCTGATGAAAAACTCTGAGAATTAGGGGAGCTCCGTTTGGAAAACAGACCTGTCTTCTACGTACTGAAAACACATCCTGTCATATATTATATTAGTTGATACATCAGTGAGACACTTGGGCCAATGACAACCATCAAAAGCCACCAGATTATCGCCAGCTGATCTGGTAAAACTACCAATACATGCAAAAAAATCACCCAAACAGCTAATTGCAACCAACATTGGCCAGTGATTTACCACTCCCTAACACAGATGGAGGTTCTCTTTTAGTCTTGATGGCAGTCAAAATTTTTCAAGACTATTTCGTCCTCTGGTTGGTATTATCACCAGAACAACTAAGTCCTACTTTATGAGCAGACTACGGGCGATTTAACTATATGACAATTGAAAAAGTATTTCCCCATTTACCACGGCAAATCTACTGTGGCAATTTACTCAACACGTATGAATGGAAACTAAAATAACCCTACTGTTATTTTATTGGTTTCCAATTTCTGAAATCCATTAAATACAACTGTCTTTAAAAATGATTTGTCTGATATGGGCATTTCAGGTAACAAAATTGTATTACAAAAACGACAGGTCAAGGGCAGGCAGAGGTCAGTAATCCAGATCAGAGTCCAAAAGGTACAGAACGGCAGGCAGTCTCAGGGTCAGGGCAGGCAGAGGTCAATAATCCAGGGTGGTGTGACAAGGTACAGAACGGCAGGCAGGCTCAGGGTCAGGGCAGGCAGAATGGTCAAAACTAGAAAACAAGAACTTGAAAAAGATAGGAGCAAGGGGAAAAACGCTGGTAGATTTGACGAAACAAAACGAACTGGCAACAGACAACACAGGTATAAATACACTGGGGAAAATGGGGAAGATGGGCGACACTTGGAGGGGGGGTGGAAACAATCATAGACAGGTGAAACAGATCAGGGTGTGACAGTACCCCCCCCCCCCCCCCCATCTAGGGGCGCCACCTGGCGTCCTACCTGGGTGCATACCTGGTTGACCGGGGTGCCGGCGTTGAAGCTCAGGATGTCCCTAGCGGGGACCCAGCTCCTCTCCTCCGGGCCATAACCATCCCAATCAACCATGTACTGGAATCCCCTGCCCCGAGGTCGAACCTTCAGGAGACGCCTCACCTTGTACGCCGGTTGGCCGTCGATGAGACAGGGGAGATGGGTGGCCTGGAAACAGGAGACAAAGGGCTGTGAGACATGGGTTTCATCCTAGACACATGGAAAGTGGGATGTTTACGGAGGGTACGGGGCAACAGAAGGATGAACAGCAGAGAGGCTAATGATCTTGGAGATGGGGAAAGGGCCGATAAACCGGGGGGAAAGTTTGCGCGACTCCACTAGGAGGGGCAGATCTCGGGTGGACAGCCATACCTTCTACCCGAGACGATACCGGGGTGCCAGGGTCCGGTGGAGGTCCACTTGTCGTCAATACCTGGAGGTGGTCTTGAGATGAGCCCGACCGGACTCTCCTCCAGGTACGACGACAGCGGCTGACAAACATCTGGGCCGAGGGTATGCCGACCTCTTCCTCTGGGAAGAGTGGGGGCTGATAACCCAGGGAACACTCAAGGGCGAAAGACCAGTGGCAGAGCAGGGAAGGGTTTTGCGGGCGTATTCGACCCACACTAGTTGCTGGCTCCAGGTGGTGGAGTTGGTTGGGACCAGGCAGTGCAGTCGTCTCCAGGTCTTGGTTAGCTCGCTCCGACTGGCCGTTGGACTGAGGGTGGAAACCGGAGGACAGGCTGGCCGACGAGCAAATGAGTGTGCAGAATGCCTTCCAGAACCGGGACGAGAACTGAGGACCCAGTCGGACACCATGACCATTGGGAGTCCATGGATCCGGAAGACGTGCTGCACCATGAGCTGGGCCGTTTCTTTGGCGGAGGGTAGCTTGGGGAGAGGAATGAAGTGGGCGGCTTTGGAAAACTGCTCCACAATGGTCAGGATGGCGGTGTGGCCATCAGACAGGTCGGTGCGGTGGAAGCAAAGTGGCCCAGGCCTTACTGAACACCACCCGGAGGTCCTGGTACTCCGCGGGAATGGCGGAGAGGTCCGAGGCAACTTCCGAGCCCCCAGGAAGACGTCCCGGGGCAGGCTGCGCTGACTTCAGGCAATGAGCGTGGCAGAACGGGCTCCAGCCCATGATGGCACCAGTAGACCAGTCAATAAAGTAGTTTTGTCGCTGGAGCCAAGAGAAACCCAATACCACAGGAACTTGAGGATAATTAATTAGCAGGAATTGGATCACCTCGCTGTGGTTCCCTGATACTCGTAGGTTGATGGGGGTGGTATTGTGGGTGACCCAGACTATAAAGTGCCCGTCCAGTGCTCTAACATCCATGGGAATGGAGAGTGGCTGAGTGGGGATGCCCAAATCGGACGCCAGGGTAGCGTCCATAAAGCTCTCATCGGCCCCAGGGTCGATGAGTACCCAGAGAAATTTTGACTGGTTCCCCCACAGCAAGATGGCATGAAAGGGGGTGTGAGGAAGGGGAGAGGAAAAGTTGTCCGTATGGCCCAGCAGAGTACTCGCTCCTACCGGTGAGCCTGGTCTTTTAGTGGACAGGTGGACACAAAATGACCAGTAGTCCCGCAATGCAGGCAAGTCTTCGTGTGAAGCCTGTATTGCCGTTCGGCTGGAGACAGCCTGGCTCTGCCTGTTGCATCGGCTCGGGAAGAGGTGAAATCGGCAGACTTCGGAGACTCTAGGGGGAACTCGGGTAGCCTCGGGTTCTCTCAGCAACGGAGCCATCGGGGACTTCCGGGATGCCTCGGAGGCGAGGTGGAATCCTTCCTCTCCTTCGTTCCCGTAGTCGCCCATCAATCTGAATGTTCAAGGCAATGAGGGTGTCGAGATCCGTCGGTAGTTCCCGGGCTGCAAGCTCATCCTTTACTTCCTCCGATACTCCATGCTGGAACGTGTCGAATAGCGCTTCCGGGTTCCAGGCACACTTAGCTGCCAATGTGCAGAAATCCACTGCATAGTCTGCAACACTGTGGGATTCTTGCCAAAGCTGGTGTAACTTCCGGGCAGCCTCACTTCGGGACAATGTAGCATCGAAAACCTTCTTTACCTCCTGCATGAACTCCTCCAGACTGAAGCATACGGCCAACTGTTGTACCCACACTGCCGTAGCCCAGGCGAGAGTCCTCCCGGAAATCAGCGTGATGAGGTACGCCATCTTAGAGCGGTCCGAGGTAAAGGAGAGCTGCCGCTTGATGATGAGCGAACGTTGAGCGTGAAATGCCCGACAGGTTCCCGACTTTCCAGCGAAGCGTTCCAGGGGAGGTAAGCGGGGTTCTCGGGAAACCGGGGTGGCCAGAGAGGCCGCGCTGCTAACAGCCGGGTTATTGAGGGGCTGGGAGGTTACCGTTGTGGTAGGCTGCCTGATAGACAACCCGCGGAATTGCTCCAGCAATGTGTTAAACGCTCGGTCATGGCGTTCGGCCAAGATCTGGAACCCTTCCATGAGACCACGAAGCAACTGTCAAGGGCAGGCAGAGGTCAGTAATCCAGATCAGAGTCCAAAAGGTACAGAATGGCAGGCTCAGGGTCAGAGCAGGCAGAATGGTCAAAACCGAGAAAACAGGAACTTGAAAAAGACATGCGCAAGGGGAAAACTGCTGCTAGGCTTGACGAAACAAAACAAACTGGAAACAGACAAACATAGAACACAGGTATAAATACACTGGGGATAATGGGGGAAAATGGGCGACACCTGGAGGGGGGTGGAGACAATCACAAAGACAGGTGAAACAGATCAGGGTGTGACATTATGTAATGGTCGTTGATGAACGGGTCAGACCAAGGCGCAGCGTGAAATGCATACATGTTTATTAAACAATAAACATACAACAAAACAATAAACAACGAAACGTGACGTCGGAAGGCTATACACTAACAAGCCAAACACCGAACACAAAAAAGATCCCACAACATGCAGGAAAACTGGCTGCCTAAGTATGATCCCCAATCAGAGACAACGAGCAACAGCTGCCTCTGATTGGGAATCACACCCGGCCAAACATAGAAATACAAACATAGAATCCCCCACATAGAAAAACACACACACATATTCCCACCCTGACCAAACTAACTAGAGTTTAATAGGCCAGGGCGTGACAGTACCCCCCCCCAAAGGTGCGGACTCTGGCCGCACAAACCTGACTGAATAGGGGAGGGTCCGGGTGGGCTTCCAGCCTCGTGGCGGCTCCGGCTCCAGAGTGGAGCCGCTGACCGGAGCTGGACCGGGCACCGGTGGAGCAGACCGCTCTGGCTCCGGAGTGGAGCAACCGACCGGAGCTGGATCAGGCACCGGTGGAGCGGACTGCTCTGGCTCCAGAGTGGAGCCACTGACCGGCGCTGGATCAGGCACCGGTGGAGCAGACTGCTCTGGCTCCGGAGTGGAGCTGCTGACCGGTGCCGGACCAGGTACCGGTGGAACGGGCACGGGCCTTGCCGGACTGGCGACGCGCACCACTGGCTTGGTGCGAGGAGTAGGAACAGCCCGGGCCGGACTGGCGACACGCACCACCGGCTTGGTGCGAGGAGCAGGAACAGGCCGGGCCGGACTGGGAACACGCACCACTGGCTTGGTGCGAGGAGCAGGAACAGGCCGGGCCGGACTGGGAACCGGCGCTGGAGGTCTATGACTGTCTCCGTCCTTTACACTCCGCGCCCCGTCCTCCTCCAGTGAGGACTCCTCCTTGAGCCCCCACGAGTGCAGTGGTCAGGGCTCCTCTCTGTCGCTCCCCGACCACCCTTTTAGCCCCCCCCCAAAAAAAAGATTGGGGCTGTCTCTCCTTCTCCACCCTGATCCCTTTCAGGGCCTCCATCTGCCTTGCCAGATCCTCTCTTATCTCCCGCCAAGTCCATACTCTCTGCTCCTCCTGGACACGCTGCTTGGTCCATTGGTGGTGGGATATTCTGTCATGGTCGTTGATGAACGGGTCAGACCAAGGCGCAGCGTGAAATGCATACATGTTTATTAAACAATAAACATACAACAAAACAATAAACAATGAAACGTGACGTCGGAAGGCTATACACTAACAAGCCAAACACCGAACACAAAAAAAGATCCCACAACACAGGCAGGAAAACTGGCTGCCTAAGTAAGATCCCCAATCAGAGACAACGAGTGACAGCTGCCTCTGGTTGGGAATCACACCCGGCCAAACATAGAAATATAAACATAGAATCCCCCACATAGAAAAACACACACACATATTCCCACCCTGACCAAACTAACTACAGTTTAATAGGCCAGGGCGTGACACATTATCATGATCGGGGGTAAAAAAATCACTGGACAGTCCATATTTGAAATGTGTAACTAAATCAAGTAAATCGTGATTGAGTTCAATATAATCTATATTTTTTTATCAAATGAAAATGTAGTCTATAAAGTTATTTAGAATGACATATATTATATTATTTTATCATTTAAACGTTTGAATGAATTATTAATGAATATTACTTCAATATTCTTATACTCTAATAAGTATTTTTACATTCATCAGCCTTACGGTTTCCGATGCTCCTGATAGGTCAATATTTCATTGGGGGTGGGAGTAGAGAATCTAGACCAGCTGTCTGGTATCATAATCACTTGACAAGGTAACAACGAGAGAGCAACTGATTGGCTGGTTTATCCTTGTGGGTTTTTTGCTGCAATCAAGCTTAGTTTAGCCCACATGTGCATGTAATCTCCCGTTAGTAGGGTTTAAAGAAATCCAGCGGTTAACCTGCAGGAGCGCGTTAAGTTCTGCCTGTTCGTTCCACTCGAGACATGATTTCCGGGGTTGTTTCAAAAAGTTTCCACCTCCCAAAGGACGACAACAATTTGGATGTCAATTGCAATAAAAATGTAATAGTTTTTTGCTGTGTGGTAATTACTTTACCCATCCTTATACTTTACCCATCCTACATGCCTTATTTCATTTTGGATGGGTCTTAAAAAAAGTATTTTGAAAGCAGACCCTGATAGCATGTTTATTGTAGCCTGTGGTATCAACTCATCACTCATTTTGCTCTTTGGTTTTACAACAGACGGTGCCATGGTCCTTGCACTGTAGGGCTGTTTGACTCATTGGCTGCCAACACATGTCCAGATTTCATGGTTGCCATGGCACCGTGAGGTCGCCTAGGCAGAGAACTCCTGTATATTTTGTAAATATTTGTAATAATGAATTGTTTTTATATCATTTATCCCTACAAAGTTTTTGTTTTATTAATGAACTATTGATTTAGCTTATTATTACAGACTGAATAGCTTGAATCCAGCACGTTTTCAAGACTGAAGTTGGCGGTTGGTTTTTAGCTAGCTAACTAGCTAGCTAATGTTAGCTTGCTAGCAGGCAAATGTTTGGATTAGATTATGCCAACTGTCTGGAGGTTGAGGATGGAGAGTAGCACGAATACAGAGGTGTACAGAGATGACAAATTACCATGACTGTATGGAGGACTAGATTATAAGGCTACTCCTGAATTAGTATTGAAAGTGTGGTGCCTTTCTGGCACCTCGTGACTGCCGTAGCATCACCCAAGTGAATGCTGCATTTTGGTAGTGGTGAAGAGTAGCTAGCTAGCTACTAGTCCAGTGGCTAGTATGGAACTCTAATTTCGTCTGACTGAGTCCTACCACGAAGCCAAAGACTGCGTGGCTGGCGAGATACCTTGATGACAACGTGCTGCCTTCTGCCTGCCTGCTCCTGGCTCTTCCCTTTGACTACCTCCTCCCGCTGCTGATCAGTCTCTTGAACGTCGATCTACTCATGATGATTAATTATGTTTTTTTTTTTTTATTGCTTGTTTTTTGTTGTTGTTGCTTTACAGTGCTTTGAGATTTATTTATGTAATGAATAGTGCTATACAAGTTGAATGAATTATAAAATGTAGCTTATGTGCTGCCTTGTAGCCACCAGTGGTTCAATAAGTGATCGCTAGCTGTTATATAAAATGCTTGTTTGGGGTTTAATGTCTTCACTCAGTATAGTGTGAATATTGTTTTATGATTATGAAATGGTAGTGACTTGGAAACATCAAACAAAGCCATTTGGACTATTTCTGTTGACAGAAAATATGAAAGCATGGCTGTGTCGAATTGGCCCATTAGATAATGTTATGTGCTGGAACGCATATGCAGAGTCTGCACTAAAACAAGATGTCTTTTGGCAGCTCTATTTGCTTTATCTGACAATAGGCAAGGTGGTGTTGATTACGCTGCCAGCCCCATGGAAAGAGAGAGGTAGCTAAATATGTCCCTCCTACAAACATTATCTCTGCTGCTGCTTCCTGCACACTGAGAGGGATTAGACACAAGTCCCCCTCCAGGCTTTCCACAAAGCACCACTGGAAGAGTGTGTGTATGTGTGTGTGTGTGTGTGAGTGTGTGTGTATTTTATGTGTCAGTGTGTATCTGTGTGTATGCGTGTGAACGTGTATACGTTTTTGAGTGTGGGTGTGTTTGCGCCAGGACAGCTGTGAGATAAAGACAGAAAAAGGGTGTGAGATTTGGAAGAGAATGGTTGGTCTTTGATTGAGAAAAATGTGGGAGGAAGCCCTCTGGTTTCTGCTATTGTTGGTTCTCTTTGTAGGATGGACAATAGAATGTGTCATTTGAATGTCAAAGTCACTGGATACAGATATCCAGGCAGCCTTTGGCCAACTTTTTTTTACTGTTCACAGTTCCAACCCTATCATGCAGTGAGTCTCACACAGTCTCTTTACAGTCATTACACAATATTAACATAAGGTATTACTAGTGATGCCCCAGGATGTCAGTGAGTTTACCATTGGTGTCTATTCCCCCTATAGGTAAAAATTGAAGCAGGAAACGCCTGTTGTAAGGACTGTTCAATTCTGGTCTGTCCAATCAGAATATATGCTACATGACTGTTTTGACCCAGTGGATTGGGAAATGTTCCGGGTTGCCTCAGACAATAACATCGACAAGTACACAGACTCAGTCACAGCGTTCATCAGGGGCTGCAGTGGAGAGGGTCAAAAGCTTCAAGTTCCTTGGCGTGCACATCACGAGAACCTGACCTAGACCCAACACACCGGCACTGTCGTGAAGAAGGCTCAACATTGCCTCTTCAACCTCAGGCGACTGAAGAAATTTGGCATGGACCCTCAGATCCTCAATAACTTTTATAGGTCGAGCACTTGTTGGTTCCAAGTGGAAAAACATTGACTATTTCCAATATAAATAACACCATTCTCCATGCACTGCAATTGATCAATTGAGAGCTATTGATAAGAGCTAGGTGAATAATCCATCCATTTGTAGAAGGGGATTGTTTTAGATGACCAGTGGTATGGAAGCAAACTGAAAATCATGTCAACATGACATGTATTGTGGCCCCGTTTCCACAAGGAAGTAGGCTATAAATAGCTGTGCCTTTATTCTGAATTTTTATTGTATGTCCTCATAATTTGCGGGCGTGAAATTTGGAGACCCAAGCTATAGGCTTCTGTAGCTCCAAACCTACCAAGTTAATTTGTGTGCTATTGAGTGTTCTAGTTAAACGCCCAGGCTTTTCTCAATCTTTTTATTTTTTACAATTTGTATCATGTTAAATATGAGCAACTTTCGTGAACCACCGTCAGTAATACTCATATACATTTATAGCTGTCACTTTAGTGTTAGTTTCCTTGAATTTCCCTTCATTCCATTCCATTCCGTTAATCTTTCTTTCTTCTGTCACATCCGTGTAGTTGTTCCTGAGGGTCACTAGCATTAGTGGATCATATTAGGCTAACATTGTGCAATAATTTGGGACATGTAGTCTATTTGAATCATTATGGAACTCAGACCACACGTAGCAGTTTAAACCTGGAGCCTCCCAAATGGTGCTGAAACTGAGACAAATGTGACCGACCGGCTCAATTCGGTTTTATGTAGCAACATTTGTAAAAAAATTTTTTTACATTGGATAAAAATAGAGACTCAGAGCTAGAAAATGGCATATCATACACTACAGTTGTATGATATGCCATGGCAGACCAATCCGAATTCATCTCTCGGCATGTCCAGCCCACTCATTATCTCAGCCAATCATGACTAGCAGGAAGGTTGCTGTCTTTTTCCGTGGCTAAACCAATGTAATTTAACGATTTTATTCGTATTTACAGATGGCATACACGTTTGTTATTAAAGCACATGAAAGTTCACATGTTCCAGGAGGCATTTCTGCCAAAAGAAATGCATTTTGATAATAATAAAACAAATTTAAACATTCAAATGTCTCTCCTGTGAAGTGGTGACGCCTAGTTTCCTGAAACAAGTCACAAATGTGCACATATTTAGATGGCTTACTTTCATCGATATTCTGAACCCGTTCTCTCCATATATATTCTTGTGAGTCTGTCAACAAAATTGACAAAATTCGAACTAAAAGGTACACCACATTTAAAGGGATGGCTTAAGATAAATGTACTGAAAACCCTATTGAAGGAAAACTCCACGAGAAAATCTGTTGGCCAGCATGTGGGATGGGGTTCTCAGCGGTTTAATTAAAATGTATTCAGTGTGCGCAAGGTAGCGCGTTACATGCCTGCATAAGGTAAGTCTGAATACCAACTGCGTAGGAAAGGCATGCGTAGGAAAGGCATGCGTAGGAAAGGCATGCGTAGGAAAGGCATGCGTAGGAAAGGCATGCGTAGGAAAGGCATGCGTAGGAAAGGCATACGTAGGAAAGGCATGCGTAGGAAAGGCATGCGTAGGAAAGGCATGCGTAGGAAAGGCATGCGTAGGAAAGGCATGCGTAGGAAAGGCATGCGTAGGAAAGGCATGCGTAGGAAAGGCATGCGTAGGAAAGGCATGCGTAGCGCGTAGGAAAGGCATGCGTAGGAAAGGCATGCGTAGGAAAGGCATGCGTAGGAAAGGCATGCGTTTCCTAAGTCCGAATCGGCCCCAAGGACCCCAACCATTTTCAGACAAGATGGCTCAACACCAACTTCATTTTTAGCCCCATATGATGGCGGAGCACTTGTAGTGTGTGCATCTCTCTCCCGCCAACAGTAAAACGGTGAGTTTTGGAGATATCACGAAAGCAATATATATATAACGTGTTACTTTATATATCGCTGTAACGTAACACATTACTTTTATTAGATACAACGAGTAATATGTAATGTATTTCAGGTAACACCCCCCCAAACGCTGATCATATGGTTAGGCCTGGAATGAAACTCTGGTGATCATTATCTACAGCAGCTAGGTAGCTATAGAGTGAGGTGAACAAGGGAGTCTTGACAACGTTTACTTAGCCATTAGCGTAGCATACGTGGTACATTGCATGTCATAGTTAATGAAGTCCCACACACACCACTTATAGTTTACTGCGAGGTTACCAATCACCAGTCTAGTCAACATTCGTGTAAGATCAAAGCTTCATGTGGTGTAATGCTGTGAAATTGTCACTGCCTGGTTAAGTGTATGTCCGGTTAGGTCAAGTTCGTCACCACTTCAATCAACGATTTCCTCAACCCTACAGTCATTCCCTCCGATTTGCATTCCCAAGCAGAGTTATGCAAAACAATCACAGCAAATAGTTCTAGGGGTATATTTGTATTTCAATCAGGCTATTTGTACATTTGTATTTTTCCCAGTCGTTTCTGCGGCAACGGGTTTGATGGAGAGCAGCAAATTAGGAGAAACAACAAAATGGCTCCCTCAGGAATAGATGAGGTAAATTAATATTGTTACTAAACTCGTGGGGAATCAGGCGGTCGACTTCAAAAAATGAGTAAAAACAATGTTTTGATCAATCCACTAACCAGTTTCAGAATTTGCATAAAAGTATTCCTTCCTGATCATTGCTAGAAAAAAAAGGAGGGAAAAGAGAGAAAATGTATAATGAAGATGAAAGTTTTACTAACAAATTCAAATGAATAGCGGTTTCAGCATGAAGAAAATATGTGATTAATTAATAAGTGTTTTGTTTCAGTTTAGAACTTTCAAAGGCAGCGGGGGATGCATTGATTTCTATTAGGCGTGAATCAACCTCGTTCACCGGAGTTGACTGCAGTTTGAAAAATGCCCCATCAATATTCATGTTATAGCTCTGCATAGATTACTAAAAGCTCAGAGATACCTCTTCTGACTGGAGGTAAGAAATCTAAATGAAAATGTTCTGTTCAGATTTGCCGCGCTCGGATAACTCATCTCGGAGGACTTGACGGAAGATCTGAGAGGGAGGCGGAGGAAAAATTGGCTTTGTACTTTCCCTAGTACCTGAGTACCTGAGTACCTGAGTACCTGAGTACCTGAGTACCTGAGTACCTGAGTGCCTGAGTACCTGAGTACCTGAGTACCTGAGTACCTGAGTGCCTGAGTACCTGAGTACCTGAGTACCTGAGTACCTGAGTACCTGAGTTATGTTCTTACATTGAAATTGTTTGACTGTCAGCTAGGCTTTCTGGTCTTCGTGTTAAGAGAGGTCTGAGTCGATTTCTCCCTCTCGCTCAGCTGTGGAACTTGGAACTGGTTCAATAGCACCTAGATTGATGTAGGGCACCGCCACTGTCCAAACACATTGAAGTCCTTGTAGATATGAATTGGAATTGTAAAGAGGCTAAGGGGTTGTAATGCATTAAAGGTTGGCTCTTTAAAAAAAGTAATCATTCCCTTTTTAGATTGGAGGCCATGTATCTGCACAGTGCTCTCTAAATGTTATAAATGCAAACCCGTGAGTCTGCAATCTTGCTGAAATAAATGTAAACTTTGGCATATATCACCCCTGGCTCATTGTTTTGTGAAGAAGACTCCCAACATTTTTAGGAGGGTTTTCGATATGTTAGGTATCTCTTGAGTTTTCCCCAGGGGGTTGATATGTTAGCTATCCTTGAGTTTCCTCCATGGGGTTGAAATGTTAGCTATCTCTGAGTTTCCCCCAGGGGGTTGATATGTTAGCTATCTCTGTTTCCCCCAGGGGGTTGATATGTTAGCTATCTCTGAGTTTCCCCCAGGGGGTTAATATGTTAGCTATCCTTGAGTTACCCCCAGGGGGTTGATATGTTAGCTATCTCTGAGTTTTCCCCAGGGGATTGATTTTTGAGATATCTCTGGGTTTCCCCCATGGGGTTGATATGTTAGCTATCCTTGAGTTTCCCCCAGGGGGTTGATATGTTAGCTATCCTTGAGTTTCCCCCAGGGGGTCAATATGTTAGCTATCTATAAGTTTTCCCTAGGTGGTTGATATGTGTATATATACATATATTTTCTTTTTTGGGTGTTAAGTTTGTGATAAGAGCTGTCGTGTGATTCTTAAGGGTGTGCTAAAAGCAGAGAGCTCTCTCCAAAAGAGCAGCACGTAATTTGTCACTAGAGACGAGAGCATACTGCCGACCCACACACACGCACACACACGGACGGGCCTCTGGTCAAAAGTAGTGCACTATCCATGTGCAGTCTGCAGGTAAGGGCTTGCTTCCCTTTAGAAAACGGTTGTGTATTGCATTGCCAGTGTGAAGACCCTCCGGTAAACTTTTTGCAGTGCCTTTGCTTTCATCTGAACCCAGTCTGAGGGGGATGGGGAGGGAAGGTCAAGCGGACCATGTAAAGACCAGGAGAGGAACTCCAAATATTTAACTGGGCCAACAAAATGAGACAGTCCGTTACTCTATGCAATTTATTCTGGAAGGTGATTCAACCCACATCATTTTACCTAATATCAATCTGCAAGTAGCCTTGTCCGAGCCAGAATGGCCCATCTGCTGTTTCTGTAGTGTGAGGCAGCTTGATTTACAACTACAAACTGGGACAGGGCACTAGTCTATCGCAGGGCCTACATCAACCTATACCTCTGGGCAAATTCCTGTTACAAACATGATACAACTGCTGTTCTGCAGCTGACTGCTGTTCCCCATGTAGTGTATGGAGAATTATGACTTTGCTAATGTTTTTAAGTGGAACCTGAGAGGATGTTTATTCAGTTTCAGAGGGAGCCGTTTTAGAGTGACACCCCATAGAACAGGGGAGTCTGTTTGTTGGAGACAGGTGATTGGACAGTAGAGGGAGCCACCCATATTTTGGGAAAGATTATAAGTACTGGGTTTGAACAAAGAACATTAGAGCAGACATATTCTTTTCGGACACTGCTCTCCGGATGATCTTGACATCTGTAAACTTATGCTGAAATCTTGTGATATGAATAACATTTATGATCAAAGCTCAGTATAAGCGGACTCCTTTGTTTCAGAGCATAATTAGCAACATTAACTCGACACTACAAATGGCGACGAGTGATGAGGCAGTTTACGTCTCTGCAGTGTTTTATTCATGAGCAACGAAGTGACTCTTGCTCAAGCTTATAAGGTGAGAACATTCGGAGAGTACGACCCTGCCTTACACAGGAAGCGGCACAGGTCCTAATCCAGGCACTTGTCATCTCCCGTCTGGATTACTGCAACTCGCTGTTGGCTGGCCTCCCTGCATGTGCCATTAAACCCCTACAACTCATCCAGAATGCCGCAGCCCGTCTGGTGTTCAACCTTCCCAAGTTCTCTCACGTCACCCCCCTCCTCCGCACACTCCACTGGCTTCCAGTTGAAGCTCGCATCCGTTACAAGACCATGGTGCTTGCCTTTGGAGCAGCGAGGGGAACGGCACCTCTGTACCTTCGGGCTCTGATCAGTCCCTACACCCAAACGAGGGCATTGCGTTCATCCACCTCTGGCCTGCTGGCTCCCCTTCCTCTGCGGAAGCATAGTTCCCGCTCAGCCCAGTCAAAACTGTTCGCTGCTCTGGCACCCCAATGGTGGAACAAGCTCCCTCACGACGCCAGGACAGCGGAGTCACTCACCACCTTCCGGAGACATTTGAAACCCCACCTCTTTAAGGAATACCTGGGATAGGATAAAGCAATCCTTCTACCCCCCCCCCCCCCCCACACACACAGCGGAGTCACTCACCACCTTCCGGAGACATTTGAAACCCCACCTCTTTAAGGAATACCTGGGATAGGATAAAGTAATCCTTCTACCCCCCCCCCCCCCCCCCCCACCCCACAGCGGAGTCACTCACCACCTTCCGGAGACATTTGAAACCCCACCTCTTTAAGGAATACCTGGGATAGGATAAAGTAATCCTTCTACCCCCCCCCCCCCCACCCCCACCCCCACCCCACAGCGGAGTCGCTCACCACCTTCCGGAGACATTTGAAACCCCACCTCTTTAAGGAATACCTGGGATAGGATAAAGTAATCCTTCTACCCCCCCCCCCCCCCCCCCCCCCCACCCCCACCCCACAGCGGAGTCACTCACCACCTTCCGGAGACATTTGAAACCCCACCTCTTTAAGGAATACCTGGGATAGGATAAAGTATTCCTTCTACCCCCCCCCCCCCCCACACACAGCGGAGTCGCTCACCACCTTCCGGAGACATTTGAAACCCCACCTCTTTAAGGAATACCTGGGATAGGATAAAGTAATCCTTCTACCCCCCCCCCCAAAAAAAAAAAAAAATTGTAAAGTGGTTATCCCACTGGCTATAGGGTGAATGCATCAATTTGTGAGTCGCTCTGGACTAGAGCGTCTGCTAAATGACGTAAATGTGCCCTTGAGCAAGGCACTTAACCCTAATTGCTCCTGTAAGTCGCTCTGGATAAGAGCGTCTGCTAAATGACTAAAATGTAAAAATGTAAATGTAGATTTCTCCCGGTCTTGTGTGTGATTTCGTTCGTCTGCTTTTGGGTGTGTGCACTGGGGAGATGTACCGTAAGGGACCGGTGTGTGCTGCTGTTGCTTTTATTGCTGCGAACGAGGGGTCTGGCCTAACCATTCTAAATTTGTTTGCACTGGTAAACAGCGGAAAAAGGGGGGAGTGTCTATAGAGATATTTTGCTTGAATAAGAGTTCAAGAACAATCGATTGAGAGGAATAAGGCCTAGGCATATGTATGTAACTTAGAACCGCTGTGAATCAACGGAAACCCTCATGGAGGTGATCTCTAGGATGGGCCAAAAATCCTAATAACGCGTTAGGTGAAGTTAGGTAAGCCCAAGGGGCTTGAGGCTGTGGTATATTGTGATTGTATGTTACCGCTCAGCTGGTGGTTGACAAATCATTTGTTTGATGTAACCGCTCATTGCAATTCCGGAGGGACCTCGTGGTAGCATAAATTTAGCAAACAAAATGAATTTTATGACACGGCGGAGGGAGAAATGCTAAACGTGGCCTGCTAATAATGCTTCATGCTACATGCTAATGCTAATGCTACATGCTAATGAATTTATTCATGCTACATGCCAAATTTGATGCGGGTTACGTTCGATATTTTTTCCTTGGTGGTCCATTGGAATGGGTCGAGCCACCAATATTGTGTTTAGATAGTTTGGGTTTGGTGCCTGATGTTTTGTGAGCTCTGTTAAGTGTTATTGTTTGTCTATAAGGGGTAAAGGAGAGGAGGTATAGCGGGAATGCTAACATTCTGTTGTCTGGAGTGAAGAGAGCTGAGAGAGAGCTACTTCCACTGTGAAATCGTAGTGATGAATGTACTGCGCATGCGTGTGATTTTACGACACTAGAGTGACGTAGGGGTAAATAGGTCACTCCTCTGCTATACTCTTCTGCGGGGAGGCGCAGACGAACGAAGGAACAAAGAGTTAGACATTTAGAGTCTAATGGTGTATTTTGGTTGTTACATCGGCTGTTGTTTGAAGATGAAACTGTTTTCTTGAGACCTATTGAATTGATAAATTTGAGATATGTTGACGGATTAAAATAAATAAAATAAAATGTTATTGAGCTATTTATATTATTCCTGAGTTAATTCTTAGCGCGAATGTGACTGGAGGAATATTGAATGGTTGAAATAACTCAGTGACTGCATAAACTACTAAATTCTTGTCTGTTTGTTTGTTCTTTTGTGATATGAGAGACAATAAGAGGAACGAGAGGAGAGAAAAAGAGAGCAGAAGTGCTGACGTGTACATCATGTGACAGGGTGTGACGCGACAGAGTCTGCTGCAACAGGATCGAGTAAAAAATCAAGGCCTGTACTGTTTTGTTTACAAAACCTTCCCCTACAGGATATTTGATGTTATGACAATTTGACAAGGACTTGGCAAAAGACTGATCAATTGATGAAAATAAAAATTGCATTTTGGAGTTTTTGTGCATGAGTGGGTTTGATTAGAGTTGTGTTGGGAATCGAGTACTGACATTATTCTGTAAGATTAAGATAATTGGATGCTTATTAAGCAATGGGGTTTATGAGTACTGTAGTGTTGCGGGATTATAGGTATTTTCTTTTTGGATTGCTCTGAAGTTGTCTACTTTCCTGTACTTTCCTGATTGGATGTGGTAAGATTGCCACTAATCAATAATTAGGTAAAATAAAAATAAAATGAATAAGTAAATTGATGAATAAATGAATACATTAATTGATTAATTAATTAATTAATTTGGGGAAGAAGAAAAAAAAATAGAAAGAGTGAAAAAATTAGGGAGGAAACCATAAGCTATATAGTCTAAAATAATAAAATAATTCACAATAAAGGAATATAAAATAAAATAGTTGTTACAAGGGGGAAAAAGGACATCAAGACTATGAAAGTAATTACACCTGTTGATATAGTTGAAAATAGTAAACATTGCAATACCATTAACTAAAGGTTATCTGGAAAAGGGAATAAAAGTTGGCCTGACATTGAACAACCATAGCCAGTGGAGGGAATTTTAACCCTGACGTCATCAACATGATGAAAGTGATTGAATAATAGAGAGAGGAGAAGCAGAGACGACCAGAAAGATTAATCCAAAACTCCAGAAGTAAGAAAAAACCGAGATGTCTGGAAACTAAGAGAAGAATGAGGTTCGGAAAGATGAAGACAAAGATGAAGACTTGGAGATTAAAGGTGCTTCATATTCAAGAGGATTTTATCCAACAATGATTAGTAAAGAAGAAATAGAAAGAGAAATAGACTGAAGTGTATCATGCCTGGATAAAGCGAATGATTTAGGAGAAGTAAAAGAACTGGAGGAACAACTCAAGAAGCTGAAGATACAGAAGAAGAAACTGCTGAGAAAAGAATCCCAAGAATTGGAGAAAAAATATACATTGAGGCCAAGGAAAGAGGGCACTAGTAAGAAAATTATGCCAGTGATCATTCGAGGACAGAACTTAGAATATAAGCTTTTGAAGAATACCGATATGTCAACAACAAGAAAGAACAGGACCAAGAAACTCTCAGAAAACTTGATGAAATACAACTGAGGAGAAGAAGAAGGAGAAGAAAAGCTTTGGTTATGAAGAATCAGAGTGAACCAAATCAACAATCACTGCTACAGCTTCAACTGAACAAGGTCAAATGCAATTGTACCAGCCACAACTAGAGGTAAAAGTTGTTATCATATCCATAGATAGTTTCTGGAGAGAGAGAATTTCAGAGGAAGATACAGGAGCAAGTGAAGATCATCTGGAGGACTGGTGAACCCTTAAAGGAGCAAGGATTCTAGGAGTGCCTAGAAGATCCGAAGGGGGGTGTCAGCTGGTAGCACCAATTAGGGAAAAATATCAAACAATTGAAGTGAAAAAAGGACTATGAGAAGTGATAGTGGAAAAGTTTTTATCTGTGTTCAGCCTAAAGAGGTTAAACATCTCACTATGTAAAATTAACTAATTAGGATAGGGATTCGAGGGAGTAAAACAGTTGATTACTCTTAAGGAACCAATTGAGCTCTGCTATAAAAATCAAGAATTAAAATACCTATACTGGTATCAGAACATATACCTATTGCATTGTTGGGAAGAGATGCATTGTGTAAGTTAAACTGTACAATAAGATGTACACCAGACGGCTGCCTGGTAGAAGATTCTTTAAAGGAGGCTAAGGTTAGGAGAAAGATTTTAAAAGAGTAGGGTTTTTGGGAATCATATTTGCTTGAAAAGACAATCTGTTTGAAAAATAATGTTAAAAGGGGTGACTGTTATTCTTGGTTACATTCCTACACCAAGAGGGGAAAGAGATTTCAAACTAGGCTAAAAGATGTTCAATCGTTTGCCAAGTCTGTGTGTAAAGAAGTCCGAAGCAGGTGGGGACTTCCCGATCACATATTCTAATGTTAGTGGTAAGGGCTTTTGTGAATAAATCAGTGAAAAGGTTTTGAAAAAGTTAGGAGAAAAGTCCGTTAAAAAAGTTATGAGAACTAGGGTTGAAGGAACTCTAGGACAGTTAGCTAAGTTTCAATGTTAGTTAGTAGTAAGAGAGAGATAACTAGTGGTGATAGATGGAAATACAAGTCAAGAGTTCAAAGTCTTAGGGAGAATGGATGAATTAACAACAATGAGATCAACACTTCAGCCTATTATAACAACAGTGAGAAGCAATTTAACTCTTTCAACATTGATAGTTATTAAAGCCATAAATATATCACTTTTGATTACAAGGGAGCCAATAGCTCCAGCACCAATTTTAGAGGAATTTCATAGTCTGGAAGCCTACCATTGGAGGATAAGTCTAGGAGAGAAGTGGGGACTGGGACTTTTTCCATGGTATGGTGTAACATTTTTGGCAGATCATATTGATAATATTACCTATACTTTGCAGGGTTTTGCAAATGAAACAATAAGAGGGTTTAACCTTCTGTCGAATACTCAAAGAAGTCACAGACTGACGCTGTTGAAACATGATATGGCTCTTGACTATATTCTAGCAAAACAAGGTGGCTTATGTTTGGCTATGAATTTGACGGGGGATGATTGTTATACTTTGATTCCAGATAGTTCAGATAATATCACTAGTGTTATAGATGCATTGAAGAATAAAAGGGATGCATTTGGTAGATCTGAAGGTGCTGGATGGTCAGCGAAGACTTGGTTGCAAGATCAGTTAGGCCCAGGGGGAGCAGTGATGGTTCAGATTTTAGTAGCAGCTCTGATAGCACTGTGTGTGATGTTTTGCTTTTGTACTTTGTTACTGACCTTTGCGAAAGCTATGATATTGAGATGGGTTGGAGTTGTGATGCCTGGAGACAACACTCAGATGCCGTTGTTGACTGTTCCTGATCTGGATGAAGATGGACAAGTGGGACTGGATGGAGTATTGATGGATAAATATCCTTTTTGATTATTTGATCATTTTTCAAATGTTTTTCAATATTAGTGTGATTTTAGTATTTTGTTATGAATCAAAGGGGGGAAATAGAATAATGTGATTCATTCATATATCATTTTATATCATTTTTTATATTCTTAGTTGATATTGATGTTTTAATTTGAATGTGTTGTTTTGCAAAAGATACTGTTTGGTCTTTTCTTTTCTTCCAGAAGCATATGGGGGAATATGTAGAGATTTAAATACTCAAACAAGGACAATATGAAGGGACAATATGAAAGGAGAATATGAAGGGACTGGAGGAGATGGAACAAGGAAGGTGTGGAAATGTTCCGATTCCATCATCGAAGATGCATTGGAAGTCGACACTGCTGAGGAAATGAAATGTAGTGGACTACATTCCAGTGTCTGCAATGAAATATAGACATATTTGCATGTGAAATACATAATTTGTGTCATATTCTTAGGTATTAATTTTTGTAGAATGATATTTGATGTTATTGGATACATGTGGGGATCTTAGATGTTTTTGTTTATTTCGTGAATGCTTAGGGACATGGAGTCTAGGCAGGGATAGAGATAATCCACAGTAGGGTCCGATGGGTCGACCAGCCTGAGAGTGGACATTTTGGATAGTATTTTGTTTGCTGAGGCATTCATGTGTATTTAATTGCATCATAGTTTCAAATGCATTGATAAAGATTTATGAATTGATCTGGAGTACTTAAGTGGTTGCCTGGGGCAGAGGGGCCGTGAGAGAATTTTACTGCCTTGATTGATGGATGGATATTTGGAAAGAAGGCTGCCAGACAGGTTTTTCGCTCTCACACTCCATAAAGATTTGTTCATATTTCATAGTAATGTATGCACACTCCATAAAGATTTGTTCATATTTCATAGTAATGTATTCACACTCCATAAAGATTTGTTATATTTCATAGAAATATATTTACACTCAATAGAAAAATGTTTTTGGTTTATTGTTAAAAATAATCAATAAGATAAATTGTTACTTGTCATAATCCTATTCTTTTTGTTTTCGAGACTTTTAGTTAGTCTCGAAGGGGGGAAATATGTAGTGTATGGAGAATTATGACTTTGCTAATGTTTTTAAGTGGAACCTGAGAGGATGTTTATTCAGTTTCAGAGGGAGACGTTTTAGAGTGACACCCCATAGAACAGGGGAGTCTGTTTGTTGGAGACAGGTGATTGGACAGTAGAGGGAGCCACCCATATTTTGGGAAAGATTATAAGTACTGGGTTTGAACAAAGAACATTAGAGCAGACATATTCTTTTCGGACACTGCTCTCCGGATGATCTTGACATCTGTAAACTTATGCTGAAATCTTGTGATATGAATAAAATGTATGATCAAAGCTCAGTATAAGCGGACTCCTTTGTTTCAGAGCATAATTAGCAACATTAACTCGACACTACACCCACATATGGTGCGTAGATAGATGGGGAACAGCCATAAACAATACATTTCGATTAGCAGTTATGTACAGTAACTACAGCTAACTACCAGTAAATCGCTGTTACTCTAATTAACTAAAGAAAATGTGTTTGGATGAATTACTGTACAACACGTGTTCTTTCTCATTTATGACATACGTTCAGTGAAGCAGTTTACAAATTTCACTGTTTTAAGGAGTTGGGCAGTCCCATGTCCTCACATATTTGTTTTGTTTCTATGGATAGGACAGAGCGAGGAGAGAGTGTTCTGAAATTGCAGTGTGCCGGACTCAAGCCTGGTGCTTTATATGTGATCAGGACTCAAGCCTGTGCTTTATATGTGATCAGGACTCAAGCCTGTGCTTTATATGTGATCAGGACTCAAGCCTGTGCTTTATATATGATCAGGACTCAAGCCTGTGCTTTATATGTGATCAGGACTCAAGCCGGTGCTTTATATGTGATCAGGACTCAAACCTGTGCTTTATATGTGATCAGGACTCAAGCCTGTGCTTTATATGTGATCAGGACTCAAGCCTGTGCTTTAGAGTGAGGGAAAAAGTATTTGATCCCCTGCTGATTTTGTATGTTTGCCCACTGACAAAGAAATGGTCAGTCTATAATTTTAACTGTAGGTTTATTTGAACAGTGAGAGACAGAATAACAACAAACAAATCCAGAAACACGCATGTCAAAAATGTTATAAATTGATTTGCATTTTAATGAGGGAAATAAGTATTTGACCCCCTCTCAATCAGAAAGATTTCTGGCTCCCAGGTGTCTTTTATACAGGTAACGAGCTGAGATTAGGAGCACACTCTTAAAGGGAGTGCTCCTAATCTCAGCTTGTTACCTGTATAAAATACACCTGTCCACAGAAGCAATCAATCAATCAGATTCCAAACTCTCCGCAATGGCCAAGACCAAAGAGCTCTCCATGGATGTCAGGGACAAGATTGTAGACCTACACAAGGCTGGAATGGGCTACAAGACCATCGCCAAGCAGCTTGGTGAGAAGGTGACAACAGTTGGTGCGATTATTCGCAAATGGAAGAAACACAAAATAACTGTCAATCTCCCTCGGCCTGGGGCTCCATGCAAGATCTCAGCTCATGGAGTTGCAATGATCATGAGAACGGTGAGGAATCAGCCCAGAACTACACGGGAGGATCTTGTCAATGATCTCAAGGCAGCTGGGACCATAGTCACCAAGAAAACAATTGGTAACACACTATGCCGTGAAGGACTGAAATCCTGCAGCGCCCGCAAGGTCCCCCTGCTCAAGAAAGCACATATACATGCCCGTCTGAAGTTTGCCAATGAACATCTGAATGATTCAGAGGAGAACTAGGTGATGTGATGTGGTCAGATGAGACAAAATGGAGCTCTTTGGCATCAACTCAACTCGCCGTGTTTGGAGGAGGAGGAATGCTGCCTATGACCCCAAGAACACCATCCCCACCGTCAAACATGGAGGTGGAAACATTATGCTTTGGGGGTGTTTTTCTGCTAAGGGGACAGGACAACTTCACTGCATCAAAGGGAAGATGGACGGGGCCATGTCCCGTCAAATCTTGGGTGAGAACCTCCTTCCCTCAGCCAGGGCATTGAAAATGGGCCGTGGATGGGTATTCCAGCATGACAATGACCCAAAACACATGGCCAAGGCAACAAAGGAGTGGCTCAAGAAGAAGCACATTAAATCCTGGAGTGGCCTAGCCAGTCTCCAGACCTTAATCCCATAGAAAATTTGTGGAGGGAGCTGAAGGTTCGAGTTGCCAAACGTCAGCCTCGAAACCTTAATGACTTGGAGAAGATCTGCAAAGAGGAGTGGGACAAAATCCCTCCTGAGATGTGTGCAAACCTGGTGGCCAACTACAATAAACGTCTGACCTCTGTGATTGCCAACAAGGGTTTTGCCACCAAGTACTAAGTCATGTTTTGCAGAGGGGTCAAATACTTATTTCCCTCATTAAAATGCAAATCAATTTATAACATTTTTGACATGCGTTTTTCTTGATTTTGTTGTTGTTATTCTGTCTCTCACTGTTCAAATAAACCTACCAGTAAAAACGTACAAAATCAGCAGGGGATCAAATACTTTTTTCCCTCACTGTATATGTGATCAGGACTCAAGCCTGTGCTTTATATGTGATCAGGACTAAAGCCTGTGCTTTATATGTGATCAGGACTCAAGCCTGTGCTTTATATGTGATCAGGACTCAAGCCTGTGCTTTATATGTGATCAGAACTCAAGCCTGTGCTTTATATGTGATCAGGACTCAAGCCTGTGCTTTATATGTGATCAGGACTCAAGCCTGTGCTTTATATGTGATCAGGACTAAAGCCTGTGCTTTATATGTGATCAGGACTAAAGCCTGTGCTTTATATGTGATCAGGACTCAAGCCTGTGCTTTATATGTGATCAGGACTCAAGCCTGTGCTTTATATGTGATCAGGACTCAAGCCTGTGCTTTATATGTGATCAGGACTCAAGCCGGTGCTTTATATGTGATCAGGACTCAAGCCGGTGCTTTATATGTGATCAGGACTCAAGCCGGTGCTTTATATGTGATCAGGACTCAAGCCGGTGCTTTATATGTGATCAGGACTCAAGCCTGTGCTTTATATGTGATCAGGACTCAAGCATGTGCTTTATATGTGATCAGGACTCAAGCCTGTGCTTTATATGTGATCAGGACTCAAGCCTGTGCTTTATATGTGATCAGGACTCAAGCCTGTGCTTTATATGTGATCAGGACTCAAGCCTGTGCTTTATATGTGATCAGGAGGCAGCGGCTTAGACCGCTAGTTTGAGCCTTTTTAAAACGGTTTTAACAGATCAATGATGTGCTTTGATAGTGCAGCATATCTCAGCACATGTACAGTATCCGTATGTAACCCTCCCTTCCTCAGAGGGTTGCCAGATCTTATTGTTATCATCTGGTCATATCCGCCGAATCTCCCTTTCGAGTCTCCCTTCGGAGTATCCCTTCGGAGCTAATTAGAATGAGGAGCCCAAGCACCTGGGCAGAGCGAACGTTAGACTGTGGGAAAGTGGCGTGCTGAAATAGGGATATTGGCGGTAATGAAAGCCCCTCTATATGACTCTCTGGGGTAGTCTAAGAATTGAATATTATAGCCCATCAATAATCCATCACCATAGAGAGGGAGAGGTTCCACCCTGTCACCCTGCACCCACCTCTGTTTACACTCAGGAAAAAAAAGGCTCAAAGCTCCAATACAGTACATGGCTAATAGAGGGAAGATTTTCACTGACGCAGAGGAAATGTTTACACGAGCACTTTCAGGAGCCCGCGAGAGACAATTAATTTTGCTGTTCAGGATGAATTATGTATGAACTGAGATAAGTTGGATTTAGATTGTGAAGGAATGACAGAGACAAAGTCAAATAAATGAATTTGTACTGTCACGTTAATCAAGATATTGTGCATTGTTAAAAGTAATTGACTAGACAATTCAACAATCCTGTAAATCTCCGACTCGTGAGTCTGAAACTCCCCCTCTCTTATCCTGTCATCATCAAATCCCTTATTTACGGCACACAAGTCAAGACATCCTCAACAGCTGAGAGCTAATGGGCTGAAATGTGCAGCTCTACCTTGCTGCTCTAATCCACATCTTCTTAGTTCTCTTCTCTCAATTCTCACACGGGACCAACTCCTACCATCTCTGTTCTCTTCCTCTACTCCCACTCCTACCATCTCTGTTCTCCTCCTCTCCTCCTACCATCTCTGTTCTCCTCCTCTCCTCCTACCATCTCTGTTCTCCTCCTCTACTCCTCCTACCATCTCTGTTCTCCTCCTCTACTCCTACCATCTCTGTTCTCCTCCTCTCCTCCTACCATCTCTGTTCTCCTCCTCCACTCCTCCTACCATCTCTGTTCTCTGTTCTCTTCCTCTACTCCCACTCCTACCATCTCTGTTCTCCTCCTCTCTTCCTACCATCTCTGTTCTCCTCCTCTCCTCCTACCATCTCTGTTCTCCTCCTCTCCTCCTACCATATCTGTTATCCTCCTCCACTCCTCCTACCATCTCTGTTCTCCTCCTCTACTTCTACCATCTCTGTTCTCCTCTACCCCTACCATCTATGTTCTCCTCCTCTATTCCTACCATCGCTGTTCTCCTCCTCTCCTTGTACAATCTCTGTTCTCCTCCTACCATCTCTGTTCTCCTCCTCACCTTCTACCATTTCTGTTCTCCTCCACTCCTCCTACCATCTCTGTTCTCCTCCTCTATTCCTACCATCGCTGTTCTCCTCCTCTCCTCCTACCATCTCTGTTCTCTTCCTCTTCTCCTACCATTTCTGTTCTCCTTTTCTCCTCCTACCATCTCTGTTCTCTTCCTCTTCTCCGTTCTCCCTTTCCCCTCCTACCATCTCTGTTCTCCTCCTCACCTCCTATCATTTCTGTTCTCCTCCACTCCTCCTACCATCTCTGTTCTCCTTCTCCACTCCTCCTACCATATCTGTTCTCCTCCACTCCTCCTACCATCTCTGTTCTCCTCCTCCACTCCTCCTACCATATCTGTTCTCTTCATCTACTCCTACCATCTCTGTTCTCCTCCACTCCTCCTACCATCTCTGTTCTCCTCCTACCATCTCTGTTCTCGTCCTCTATTCCTACCATTGCTGTTCTCCTCCTCTCCTCCTACCATCTCTGTTCTCCTTTTCTCCTCCTACCATCTCGGTTCTCCTCCTCCACTCCTCCTACCATCTCTGTTTTCCTCCTCTCCTCCTACCATATCTGTTCCCCTCTCCTCCTACCATCTCTGTTATCTTCATATCCTCCTCTCCCCTTACCATTTCTGTTCTCTGCCTCTCCTCCTCTCCTCCTACCATCTCTGTTCTCCTCCTCTCCTCCTCTCCTCCTACCATCTCTGTTCTCTTGTGTTCTCTTGTTTCGCCTCCTTTCCCCCTTCTCTCCTCTCTCCTTGTTTAACCTCCTATCCCCCCTCTCTCCTCTCCTCTTGTTCCTCCTCCTATCCCCCCTCTCTCCTCTCCTCTTGTTCCTCCTCCTTTCCCCCTTCTCTCCTCTCCTCTTGTTCCTCCTCCTTTCCCCCTTCTCTCCTCTCCCCTTGTTCCTCCTCCTATCCCCCCTCTCTCCTCTCCTCTTGTTCCTCCTCCTATCCCCTCTGCTATATTGTTGTCATATTCCGGTCCTGCAGAGGGTGCTTGTGTGATTCTCCATCCAGGCAGCCACACATCCATCAGCATTAGTGCTTAGTGCTGACTCCACGCCAACACAGAGAGATAGAGGCAGCATGACAGAGTGGCTCTATCGTTCACATCACACTGGAATATGAACACATTCAGTAATACTGGCCGGTACATCTTTCATATTGTGAACTGATTTGAGTGATTTTGTTTAGGATAATTCATCTTGTGTTGGTGCAAGCACGCCTCATTATCAATGCCAGTGATCCTGTTTTCAGTGTGTCACAGCCTATCCTGTTGCACGTGAACACATCAGGCTGGTTATACTTGGATCACTCTAAACATGATAGGAAATTAGCATGGCGTGCTTTGAGTAATTTGAGAAAACGTCTGTGTGCGTTTTGCACAGTAATGAGCTATATTTCCTCTGCTCGGAATACAAAACGATTTGGGACATTTGTCCCACCTAAACCGCATTGACTGTATACAGTAACAGTGTTGTGTTCTTCCCGATTGAGGCATACGAAATAAGTATCATCCCATTCATTATTTTACAGAATCAGCAACACTGTTTGCTTTGGACATACACAGTACTACTTCTAGACCTTGTTACTAGAAAGGTCAAATGTTCCTTTGCAGTGGGGCTTACTGCTAACTCAGAGCAGTGGTAGATTACTTTTAGACAAATTATCAGTAAGAATGTGGAATCCACATGCCTGGGGCCAATTGAAAAAAAAAATATCTTAGAAAACTATTTCAGGTCAAAATAGTACATCTGCAATTTACAACAAAAGAAAGAGTGAGTAACTTGTAAGGCAAACTAGTTATTTTGGGAGTCTAAATTGAAAAGGAATATACCAAAATTGTGCAAAGAGCTTTTCAAAGACATGATAATTGAGTGTAAAAGGGTGATGGCAACATCATAGTGTTTTTTACCGGGATTGATCTGTTTTCTCTTTGAGGAGCTGTTGAGAGCCTGTAGTAAAAGCAAAATTTGACATTTTAGCAGACGCTCTTATCCAGAGCGACTTACAATTAGTAAGTGCATACATTTTTCATACGGGCCCCCCGTGGGAATTGAACCCCCAACCCTTACGTTGCAAGCGCCGTGCTCTACCGACTGAGCTACAAGAGGGCACAAGAGGGTAGTAAGTATCTTTCTAGTGTTTTGGGGGCCCTAAGCAAGTTTTGGCAAAACAATTTAGTGGCCCACCTCTTGGCAGTGGAGAAAAAAAAAAGAAGCAAATTTCCTGCATTTCTACACATTTTGCCATGACAAATGCCTGTTCTAGTTACTTTTCTCCTGTGCCACAGATGATTGGAACCTGACTCCTGCCTCCGCTTCACTCCTGCCACCACCATCCTGCTTTCCACTACCGGACCTCCCTTTTGGACTCACCACGGACACTAGGACATTACGGTACCACACCTGCTCTGAACCTGGATCTGTTACCCTCCCTGTAAACCTGGACTTGCTCTTCCCCTATTATTGGAAACCTGGACAAATTGAACTTTGTAAATAAACCTGTTAAGCCTTCTCTGGCTCGGTGTAGTTGTCTGCATTTGGGTTCAAACCCAGTTAAATCATGACAGTATGATCTGACCAACATGAACCCAGCAGACAGTAGCTCGGATACCACCCCAGAGTGCACTCAAATTCGGACTGCCATAGCCAATCAGGGCATATTACTTGGCCAACATGATACCCTGTTTAAGACTATATCCGAGAACAGTCAGGTGCTGCTTAATCAGGTTCAATTACTCACCAATCAAGTGTCTGCCCTTACTACCCAAGTTAATAATGCACCCCTCGTTCATGGCATACAAACTGCTCCTTCTCATGCTCCGCCTGTTTTTCCGGCTCCTCCAGCCCAGATCAGAGAGCCTTTTGTTCCTGCTCCAGAGCGCTATGACGGGAACATGGGAACCTGTGGTGATTTTTTGACTCAATGCTCGTTGGTGTTTGAACAACAGCCCCTCACCTACGCCTCAGAAAGAGCCCGTATTGCCTACCTTATCAACTCTACTAGCGGTTCCGCTCGTTCCTGGGATCCGTGGTCTGGGAGAGTCAGTCGGACATTTGCAACGCTTACGTTGCCTTCACCACTGAGATGAGGAAGGTTTTCGACCACCCCGTACGGGGCAAGGAGGCTGCTAAACTGTTGTTTTCTCTTCGGCAGGGGTCTCGCAGTGTGGCGGAGATGGCAGTGGAGTTTCGGACTTTAGCGGCAGTGAGTGGTTGGAATGACGAGGCATTACAAGGAGTGTTCATTAATGCTTTGGCTGAGACCTTGAAAGATGAATTGGTGTCATATGATGAATCGCCTACGCTGGATAATCTTATTTCACTCACCATCAGGTTGGATAATCGGATTCGGGAGCACCGCCGGGAGAGGAGTGGTAGTTCCAAGCAACCTGTCTGTCGTCAACCAACTCCTCCCCGCCTCTTCCCTACGGAGAAGGCCGAGTCTTCCCGAGTCGATACTAGGAGCACTGAACCCGAAGCCATGAAGGTGGGTCGTGCACGGTTGTCCTCAGAGGAGCGTGCACGTCGTATTCAGGCTCGGGTCTGCCTGTATTGTGGAGAAGCTGGTCATTTCGTTCCTTCCTGCCCAGTTCGTCCGGGAAAAGGGCCGGCTCATCATTAATGGGAGAAGTTTTGGTGAGCCGAGCAGCGGATTCTTCCTCTTCTCCCCGCATTCTGCTCCAGGCATCCCTCCAGTGGCAGTCCCAGGATTTCCCTGTTAGTGCGCTGGTTGACTCTGGTGCCGATGAAAGCTTTTTGGATCGAGAGTTGGCTCAACAAATGGATTTAGAGACTGTACCTATGGACCGTCCGCTGCAGGCTAAGGGTCTAAATGGACAATTGTTGACCCGTATTACTCATCAGACTGTGCCTGTTTGTCTCAGAGTGTCGGGTAATCATCAGGAGAACATTCAGTTTCACATCATTGACTGCCCACAGACCCCCCTGGTCCTTGGTATCCCCTGGCTCATAAGACACAATCCACACATTGATTGGGTGACAGGTAGAATTGTTTCATGGAGCACATTTTGTCATGTGAATTGTTTGTGTTCTGCTCAGACCCCTGCCAGCACTGTGCCTCAACCTCCACTGGAGTCCATGGATCTCTCTGCTGTCCCTGACGTGTATCATGACCTGGCATCCGTTTTCTGCAAACACAGAGCTACTTCTCTTCCTCCTCACCGGCCTTACGACTGCGCCATTGACCTCCAGCCAGGAGCCCCTCTCCCCAACAGTCGCCTGTACAATCTCTCCCGCCCGGAGACGGAGGCTATGGAGAACTACATTCGGGACTCCTTGGCGGAAGGTATTATTCGTCCTTCCTCGTCACCTGTAGGAGCGGGATTCTTTTTTGTTGGAAAGAAGGATAAGACCCTCAGACCCTGTATTGATTTCCGTGGACTTAACAACATCACCATTAAGAACAAATATTCTCTGCCTTTAATTAATTCTGCTTTTCCCCTCCTTCATGGTGCAACTATCTTTACCAAACTGGATCTACGAAATGCGTATCACCTGGTGCGCATTCGTAAAGGTGATGAATGGAAGACTGCCTTCAACACACCCTTGGGACATTTTGAGTATCTGGTTATGCCTTTTGGGTTGTCCAATGCCCCTGCTGTTTTTCAGGCACTAGTGAATGATGTCCTTCGGGACATGTTGAATCGGTTTGTTTTTGTCTATCTGGATGATATCCTGATTTTCTCAGAGTCCTCCCAGGAACATGAACTGCATGTGCGCCAGGTGTTGCAAAGGATGTTGGAGAACAAACTGTTTGTGAAGATGGAGAAATGAGAATTTCATGTGTCTGAGACACATGTTCCGTGTTGGTTGTGTTAACCGTAGGACTGAACGTATCGTTTGTTGTTTTGTGTTGTTTATATTATCACTAAAGATAATAAAGATTCAGTATGTTTGCAACTAACGCTGCGCATTGGTCTACTCCGTCTAACGATCGTGACAGAAGATCCCACCATACCAGGACCAAGCAGCATGTCCAGGAGCAGGCAGCCTGGACGTGGGAGCAAATATTGGACGGGCAGGGGTCCTGGACCTGGGAGGAAATCCAGGCCGGGATGGATCGCCGTCCATGGAGTGAGACGGTAGAGGCGCGAAGGAGAGAGGAGCAACGGCGTCAACAGTGTCGTCGTCGGACGGACGAGAGGCAACCCCAAAAATGTTTTAGGGGGGGGCATACGGCATGGGCGACGGGGCAGCAGGAGGCAGCTACAGGGTGTAGTAGGAGGTTAGGTGAGGAGGCCACCAGGTTAAGGGGGCTATTGGCGCAGAGGGAGCAGGAGTTAGTGGTGCAGAGGGTGGAGCTATTGGAGGCGATAAGGGAGAAGGTGAGAATTGAGGCACGGCGAGAGGAACTCGGTAGGCAGCTGAGGGAGCGGAGGGTTATGACGAAACCCAGTCCCGCTCCTCACACCAAGCAAGTAGTGTGCGTCACCAGTCCGGTCCGGCCCGTTCCTGCTCCCCGCACTAAGTGGATGGTGCGCGTCGCCAGCCCGGCCCGGCCTGTTCCTGTTCCTCGCACCAAGCCTAAGGTGTGCGTCACCAGCCCGGCTCGGCCTGTTCCTGCTCCTCGCACCAAGCCTACGGTGCGCGTCGCCAGCCCAGCCCGGCCTGTTCCTGCTCCTCGCACCAAGCCTACGGTGCGCGTCGCCAGCCCGGCCCGGCCTGTTCCTGCTCCTCGCACCAAGCCTACGGTGCGCGTCGCCAGCCCGGCCCGGCCTGTTCCTGCCACTCGCACCAAGCCTACGGTGCGCGTCGCCAGCCCGGCCCGGCCTGTTCCTGCTCCTCGCACCAAGCCTACGGTGCGCGTCGCCAGCCCGGCCCGGCCTGTTCCTGCCACTCGCACCAAGCCTACGGTGCGCGTCGCCAGCCCGGCCTGGCCTGTTCGTGCTCCTCGCACCAAGCCTACGGTGTGCGTCGCCAGCCCGGCCCGGCCTGTTCCTGCCACTCGCGCCAGGCCTACGGTGCGCGTCGCCAGCCCGGCCCGGCCTGTTCCTGCCACTCGCACCAAGCCTACGGTGCGCGTCGCCAGCCCAGCCCGGCCTGTTCCTGCCACTCGCACCAAGCCAGGGGTGCGAGTCATCGGCCCGGTCCGGCCCGTTCCTGCTCCACGCACCAAGCCAGGGGTGCGAGTCGTCAGCCCGGTCCAGCCCGTTCCTGCTCCACGCACCAAGCCAGGGGTGCGAGTCGTCAGCCCGGTCCGGCCCGTTCCTGCTCCACGCACCAAGCCAGGGGTGCGAGTCGTCAGCCCGGTCCGGCCCGTTCCTGCTCCACGCACCAAGCCAGGGGTGCGCATCGTCAGTCCGGTCCGGCCCGTTGCTGCTCCACGCACCAAGCCAGGGGTGCGCATCGTCAGCCCGGTCCGGCCCGTTCCTGCTCCACGCACCAAGCCTGGGGTGTGCATCGTCAGTACGGCACGACCCGTGTCTGGGTCACCGGTGCCTGGTCAGGTACCGGTTAGCAGCTCCACACCGGAGCTTAAGCAATCCGCTCCTACGATGTCCAGTCCAGCTCCAGCCAGCGGGGCCAGACCGGACCAGGGGCGCTACGGGGGGATTATTGGAGGGTGGTGGTCAAGCCCGGAGCCGGAACCGCCTCCGAGGAGGAATGCCCACCCAGCCCTCCCCTGGTTTGTCTATGGTGAGGCGCGGTCGCAGTCCGCGCCTTTGGGGGGGGGGGTACTGTCACACTCTGGCTCTGGGGACTCTATATGTTGAGCCAGGGTAAGTAGATTCTATGTGTTTGTGTTCTGTGTTTGAGTTCTAGTTGTTTCATTTCTATGTTGGCCAGTGTGGTTCTCAATCAGAGGCAACGAGTGTCAGCTGTTGCTGGTTGTCTCTGATTGGGAACCATATTTAAACAGTCTGTTTCCCTTAGTGTTTGTGGGATCTTGTTTCCGTTTGGTTTGTTCCGTGTTGGTTGTGTTAACCGTAGGACTGCACGTATCGTTTGTTGTTTTGTGTTGTTTATATTATCACTAAAGATAATAAAGATTCAGTATGTTTGCAACTAACGCTGCGCATTGGTCTACTCCGTCTAACGATCGTGACAAAAGGGGGCTTTACTATTCTTAGGTAGCGGAATTACTTTTGCTTCCCTCCAAGCCTGGGGGCATACACATTTTAGTAGGCTTAAAATGAAAATATGGCAAATAGGAGTGGCAATATCGTCCGTTATTATCCTCAGCAATTTTCCATCCAAGTTGTCAGACCCCAGTGGCTTGTCATTGTTAATAGACAATAATTTTTTCACCTCTTCCACACTCACTTTACGGAATTCAAAATTAAAATGCTTGTCTTTTTTACAGTCGTTTTCTTAATGGGTGCATGCTTATTAGTAACTGGAATAAGCAATTTCATAAATGTGTCAAGTGCAGTGTCTGTTTGCTCCTAATTGCACACCACAGACCAACATTTATTCTTTACACTAACAACATAGGAATCACTACAAAATGTATTGTATGACCTCTTATACACAATATTAGGCCAGCCTTTGGAACTTTGGTTTTCCCAGATATGGCTACTATATTGTGATCACTACATCCAATGGATTTGGATGCTGCTTTCAAACAAATCTATGCAGCATTAGTAAAGATATGATCAATACATGTTGATTATTTAATTCCTGTACTGTTTGTAACCACCCTGGTAGGTTGACTGATAACCTGAACCAGGTTGCAGGCACTGGTTACAGTTTGAATCTTTGTCTTGAGTGGGCAGCCTGATGAAAGGCAGTCAATATTTAAATCACCCAGAAAGTATACCTCTCTATTGATATCACATACGTTATCAAGCATTTCACACATGTTATCCAGATACTGACTGTTAGCACTTGGTGGTCTATAGCAACTTCTCACCAGAATTGGCTTTAGGTGAGGTGGATGAACCTGTAGCCATATTACTTCAACAGTATTTAACATGAGATCCTCTCTAATCTTCACAGGAATGTGGTTCGGAATATAAACAGCAACACCTCCCCATTGGCATTTCTATCTTTTCTGTAAATGTTATAACCTTGTATTGCTACTACTGTACCATCAAAGGTATAATATAAGTGAGTTTCAGAGATAATCAGAATATGAATGTCATCTGTTACTAGCAAATGATTGATTTCATTAAACTTGTTTCTTAAGCTACATATGTTAACGTGGGCTATTTTGAGCACTTTTCTTCTGGGATGCTTACTTGTTTTCATTGCTTTACTGGGAAGCTTAGCAGCAGTAGATGTGCTCATGTTCTTTTTGTTAGTGCAGGGTGAGCTGCAGACAGTGGACTGCCTCCTCGGGCACACCGGCTCAGTACTAACATAATAAATCTGGTTTCTAGGCACATGATCACTGCACAAAACAGCTGCAGGATCAGCAGAGGCACCCAGGGCAGCCAGAGGGACACAAACCAGGTTAGCCACATTGTGTCTATCGACGCCCCTGATGTAATGTACATTTGCTGAAGCATTTTGACAACTCTGTGTCACAATGGTAGGGATTAGCTGAGCTGGGCTTGGGTCATTGCTAAGTCATTGTCTCAATGCAGCCTTATAATGCTATGACAGGATCCAGGAACCCAAAGGATTTGGGTGGATCCCATCCTCCTGATAAAACGTGTTTTGTTTCCAAAAGGTATCGAAATTGTCAACAAAAGTTACACCCATTGAGCTGCAATAATCACGTAGCCAGTTGTGAAGAGCAAGAATCCTGCTAAAGTGTTCAATGCCACGATTCAGAGAGGGCACAGGGCCAGATTGTCACACCCTGGCTCTGGGACTCTATTTGTTGAGCCAGGGTGTGTTTATTCTATGTGTTTATTTCTATGTTGGGGGTTCTAGTTTGTTGATTTCTATGTTTGCCTGAGTGACTCCCAATCAGAGGCAACGAGTGTCAGCTGTTGGCTGGTTGTCTCTGATTGGGAGCCATATTTAAACTGTCTGTTTTCCCTTTGTGTTTGTGGGTTTTTGTTCCGTGTTCGGTCATTGATACCGTGGACGTCACGAGTCGTTTCTTGTTTTGTATTTATGTTTAAACTTTAACTAATTAAAGTATGTTTGTTCATCACGCTGCGCCTGGGTCTGTTCCCTATGACGATCATGACAGAAAAACCCACCATGCAACGACCAAGCAACGTGTCCAGGGGCAGCTCTTGGGCTGGACATGGGAGGAAGCGCCGGGAGAAGAGACGGTGGAGGCGCGCCGTAGAGAGGAGCAACGGCGTGATCAGGGTCGTCGTCGGGCGGTCGAGAGGCAACCCCAGAAAATTTTTAGGGGGGGGCACACGGCATGGAGCCAGAACCGCCGCCGAGGAGGTATGCCCGCCCAGCCCTCCCCTGTTTTGTTTAGTTGAGGCGCGGTCGCAGTCCGCGCCTTTAGGGGGGGGTACTGTCACACCCTGGCTCTGGGACTCTATTTGTTGAGCCAGGGTGTGTTTATTCTATGTGTTTATTTCTATGTTTGAGTTCTAGTTGTTTCATTTCTATGTTGGCCAGTGTGGTTCTCAATCAGAGGCAACGAGTGTCAGCTGTTGCTGGTTGTCTCTGATTGGGAACCATATTTAAACAGTCTGTTTCCCTTAGTGTTTGTGGGATCTTGTTTCCGTTTGGTTTGTTCCGTGTTGGTTGTGTTAACCGTAGGACTGCACGTATCGTTTGTTGTTTTGTGTTGTTTATATTATCACTAAAGATAATAAAGATTCAGTATGTTTGCAACTAACGCTGCGCATTGGTCTACTCCGTCTAACGATCGTGACAAAAGGGGGCTTTACTATTCTTAGGTAGCGGAATTACTTTTGCTTCCCTCCAAGCCTGGGGGCATACACATTTTAGTAGGCTTAAATTGAAAATATGGCAAATAGGAGTGGCAATATCGTCCGTTATTATCCTCAGCAATTTTCCATCCAAGTTGTCAGACCCCAGTGGCTTGTCATTGTTAATAGACAATAATTTTTTCACCTCTTCCACACTCACTTTACGGAATTCAAAATTACAATGCTTGTCTTTTTTACAGTCGTTTTCTTAATGGGTGCATGCTTATTAGTAACTGGAATAAGCAATTTCATAAATGTGTCAAGTGCAGTGTCTATTTGCTCCTAATTGCACACCACAGACCAACATTTATTCTTTACACTAACAACATAGGAATCACTACAAAATGTATTGTATGACCTCTTATACACAATATTAGGCCAGCCTTTGGAACTTTGGTTTTCCCAGATATGGCTACTATATTGAGCACTTTTCTTCTGGGATGCTTACTTGTTTTCATTGCTTTACTGGGAAGCGTAGCAGCAGTAGATGTGCTCATGTTCTTTATGTTAGTGCAGGGTGAGCTGCAGACAGTGGACTGCCTCCTCGGGCACACCGGCTCAGTACTAACATAATAAATCTGGTTCCTAGGCACATGATCACTGCACAAAACAGCTGCAGGATCAGCAGAGGCACCCAGGGCAGCCAGAGGGACACAAACCAGGTTAGCCACATTGTGTCTATCGACGCCCCTGATGTAATGTACATTTGCTGAAGCATTTTGACAACTCTGTGTCACAATGGTAGGGATTAGCTGAGCTGGGCTTGGGTCATTGCTAAGTCATTGTCTCAATGCAGCCTTATAATGCTATGACAGGATCCAGGAACCCAAAGGATTTGGGTGGATCCCATCCTCCTGATAAAACGTGTTTTGTTTCCAAAAGGTATCGAAATTGTCAACAAAAGTTACACCCATTGAGCTGCAATAATCACGTAGCCAGTTGTGAAGAGCAAGAATCCTGCTAAAGTGTTCAATGCCACGATTCAGAGAGGGCACAGGGCCAGATTGTCACACCCTGGCTCTGGGACTCTATTTGTTGAGCCAGGGTGTGTTTATTCTATGTGTTTATTTCTATGTTGGGGGTTCTAGTTTGTTGATTTCTATGTTTGCCTGAGTGACTCCCAATCAGAGGCAACGAGTGTCAGCTGTTGGCTGGTTGTCTCTGATTGGGAGCCATATTTAAACTGTCTGTTTTCCCTTTGTGTTTGTGGGTTTTTGTTCCGTGTTCGGTCATTGATACCGTGGACGTCACGAGTCGTTTCTTGTTTTGTATTTATGTTTAAACTTTAACTAATTAAAGTATGTTTGTTCATCACGCTGCGCCTTGGTCTGTTCCCTATGACGATCGTGACAGACCCACCATGCAACGACCAAGCAACGTGTCCAGGGGCAGCTCTTGGGCTGGACATGGGAGGAAGCGCCGGGAGAAGAGACGGTGGAGGCGCGCCGTAGAGAGGAGCAACGGCGTGATCAGGGTCGTCGTCGGGCGGTCGAGAGGCAACCCGACGGGGGGCACACGGCATGGACGACGGGCAGTGGCGGCTCCTGAAAAAATTCTCAGGGGGGGCAATTTTTCTGATGATTTAGGTGACCTACACACATTTTAAAAAAGATATGTCCAGCAACAACATGAAGACAGGGGCAGCATATAAGTCAATACCAGAAGCATTTATTGACTGATCTCAAAAGTGTTGGCTTACCAGGGTTGGTGGAGCCCTCAGTTTCATCTTTGCCTCGCAAAGCTAACTCAAACACTCCGCAAAACTTCACACACTGGATTAGCCGGCTGAGGATGTGGCGGTTCTTGCTAATGTCGTAGTAAATATATTTGTTATAGTGAATATGGAATATGATATGTTGAGTAAAATGTTGTGCTAAGATCTATTTAGGTCAGGAGCTGGTTATAAGTTCTGTTCCTATCCAATAACAATGGACAAAAGGGTCCTATCTTGTCAGCCTTGTCAGCAGGTGGCCAAGGACAACACCCACGCCATAGTTCTCTCAGTTCTTCCAACTCACGAGTTCTTGCTCTGAGGACACACACACACACACACACAAACACACACACACACACATCATCACTGTTAAACACACACACACACACACACACACACACACATCATCACTGTTAAACACACACACACACACACACACACAAAAATCCCCTCTCTTAGGCTGAACATTTGAAGACAGAGAACCCGACTCAGAGCCAATGCAACAGTGACAGTAGCCTGGAGGGGACCTCGCCCAACTCATCAGGACCAATCAGAAGATCAGAACTACTAGATTCAACCTACTTCATTTATTGCATAAAATGTCTGCACACAATGTTTCGGGGCTCTCTTCAGATAATAATAATAATAATAATAATAATAATAATAATATGCCATTTAGCAGACGCTTTTATCCAAAGCGACTTACAGTCATGCGTGCATACATTTTTGTGTATGGGTGGTCCCGGGGATCGAACCCACTACCTTGGCGTTACAAGCGCCGTGCTCTACCAGCTGAGCTACAGAAAGTGGATACTCATGGATGCGCATCGCAATTGTAAAATGTCAACACAATTGGAGACACCACGTCATTTTTGGAGACATGTTATTGACAGTAAACTATTGTAGATGCGACTGCTAACTAAATAAAACATTTTAGCTGGCTAGCTTATCATCTTAGCTAAATGTGGGGCAAACAATTCAGTTATTTACCGTTAATTTGAGGGATTGGGGTGAAAGAAATCGAGTTACATAGTGATACTTTACGATATACTGTATTGACAATATCGCAATATTTTAGCGCTAGTTGGCTGTACCTGCACCAAAACACCATTATTGTTCCTTCATAGCTTGTTCTCAATCTTTTCACATTGGGAGCCAATTTGTTTTCAGCACTTTTATTTCCATGACTGATCAAAACTCGTTCTCATGGCTTTCTGATCCCTCTGCAACAGACATATGGTGCGCAATAAAATCACAGTATCGAATCGCAATACGTATAGAATCATGAGACTCGCAATGCATATATCTTATCGTGAGGTTCCTGGCAATTCCCAGCCCAAGTTCATTTGCCACAACAAATCTCTTCGCTAGCAAACGCGATGTCTTCTCCAAAACGGCAATGTGTCTCCAGCAATGTTTACTTTTTTGACGTTCTATGGCATCTCCACTTTCCAAGCATATATGACCACATGTAATATTTTGGTAAGTGATGCAAATAGTGAACTATGTAGGGCCAGGATGTAAAATATATGTAGCTGCAGCAATTTCTCTTATCTGATATGGTAAGTAATGGGGCTTAATGTATAGCTCCCTAAGAGTTTGACGAACGGGTCCGTGCACGCGATTCCAGATATCTTTACCTCTGAATAAACTGCCTTTATTATACCATATCCACCCTGTCCAAAGTCTCTACTTGGTCTCAGTTCTCCAGTAAACTTGTGATTATCAACACTAACCTCATCGTTGTGGCGGCGGACAGCTAGCCTGTATCCCTCATCCAGTTGAGTGGCAATGTTATTTTTTAGTTCGTACCAATTTTTGGAAAATCCTCGGGTGTAGGACTTTCCGCCTTTAGTAGAAACCTGTTGAATTATTAAATTTGGTCTGGGAGGTCCTAATTGTTTCGTTGCCAATTTATCTTGATTTGTTCGCCGACAAAAAGGAACTTCTTTCAAAGAGACAATCGAGTTGCACTGCCATTTTGACAGTAATAGTGAATTGATTGATGAGGCTACCCGCTCTTTTCTTAGTTACGTTCATGGTTATGTTACGTATGACGAAAGCGCGTAAGTGCAAGCCCTCAGACACCCATAGAGATTGTATTGAAAGCTCTGATATTTGAAAAAAATAGATTTTACATGGGAGTCTATGACAGACTTCTGGGCGATTTTCAACCTGACTGAAATCGCCCCAAAAGGGGGGGTGGCCATTTGAAGCACGACTTTAGCCTGATTGGACAGATTAGTGGCAGATCACACCAGACGTCTAGATTACAACACTGATAACTACTGTTGCCGTGATATAATTGATTAGAAAAAAAATCCCTTCCTTTTCCCGTTTGGCAGTGCGTCGCCCATATCGCCCTATTGAACACACCGCCCCTGACGACGGGGCTGACGGAGGCAAAAAAGGGGCGGATTCTGGAGGCCACCAGGTTACGGATACACCGCCCTGTACGTCCTGTGCGGATGCCTCACACAGAGTGTGTGAGGGTAGGCATTCAGCCAGGACGGGTTGTGGCCGCTCTTCACTCCAGGGCTCCTATCCGTCTCCACAGCCCGGTTCGGCCTGTCCCTGCTCCACGCACCAAGCCTACGGTGTGCGTCGCCAGCCCAGTCCGGCCAGTCCCTGCTCCACGCACCAAGCCTACGGTGTGCGTCGCCAGCCAGGTCCGGCCTGTCCCTGCTCCACGCACCAAGCCTACGGTGTGCGTCGCCAGCCCAGTCCGGCCAGTCCCTGCTCCACGCACCAAACCTACGGTGTGCGTCGACAGCCCAGCCCGGCCTGTCCCTGCTCCACGCACCAAGTATACGGTGCGCGTCGCCAGCCCGGCCCGGCCTGTTCCTGCCACTCGCACCAAGTCTACGGTGCGCGTCGCCAGCCCGGCCCGGCCTGTTCCTGCCACTCGCACCAAGTATACGGTGCGCGTCGCCAGCCCGGCCCGGCCTGTTCCTGCCACTCGCACCAAGTATACGGTGCGCGTCGCCAGCCCGGCCCGGCCTGTTCCTGCCACTCGCACCAAGTATACGGTGCGCGTCGCCAGCCCGGCCCGGCCTGTTCCTGCCACTCGCACCAAGTATACGGTGCGCGTCGCCAGCCCGGCCCGGCCTGTTCCTGCCACTCGCACCAAGTATACGGTGCGCGTCGCCAGCCCGGCCCGGCCTGTTCCTGCCACTCGCACCAAGTCTACGGTGCGCGTCGCCAGCCCGGCCCGGCCTGTTCCTGCCACTCGCACCAAGTCTACGGTGCGCGTCGCCAGCCCGGCCCGGCCTGTTCCTGCCACTCGCACCAAGCCAGGGGTGCGAGTCGTCAGCCTGGTAAGGCCCGTCCCTCCTCCACGCACCAAGCCAGGGGTGCGCGTCGTCAGCCTGGTAAGGCCCGTTCCTCCTTCACGCACCAAGCCAGGGGTGCGCGTCGTCAGTCCAGCACAACCCGTGCCTGGGTCACCGGTGCCTGGTAAGGTACCGGTCAACTGCTCCACGATGGAGCTGAAGCTAACCGCTCCTGCTAAGTCCAGTTCGGCTCCAGCCGGCGGGGCCAGACTGGACCAGGGGCGCTATGGGGGGTGTATTGGAGGGTGGTGGTCAAGGCCGGAGCCAGAACCGCCGCCGAGGAGGTATGCCCGCCCAGCCCTCCCCTGTTTTGTTTAGTTGAGGCGCGGTCGCAGTCCGCGCCTTTAGGGGGGGGTACTGTCACACCCTGGCTCTGGGACTCTATTTGTTGAGCCAGGGTGTGTTTATTCTATGTGTTTATTTCTATGTTGGGGGTTCTAGTTTGTTGATTTCTATGTTTGCCTGAGTGACTCCCAATCAGAGGCAACGAGTGTCAGCTGTTGGCTGGTTGTCTCTGATTGGGAGCCATATTTAAACTGTCTGTTTTCCCTTTGTGTTTGTGGGTTTTTGTTCCGTGTCGGTATTTGTTACCGTTGGACGTTACGAGTCGTTTATTGTTTTGTTCGTGCTTTATTAAATAAAGTCTAAACATGTTCGTTCAACACGCTGCGCATTGGTCTACTTCTCTCCCTGACGATCGTGACACAGATATTATGTGCTTTTTTGTTAGTGTCTAGCAGAGAGTCGATCAGCTCTTTAAAATCCAGTTTCAACTGTTCAGAGCTGCCCTTCATAATGTCATTAAAACCCACATGGACTACGATAGAATCAATTTCCATGTCCTGACGTAGTACATTCGGGAGCAGCTTAGTAATGTAATTTACTCGAGCTCCGGGATAGGACATTGGTTTTGCACCAGGAACGGTCACATTTCTTACCATGGAGCTGCCCAAAATCACGGCTGGCGAGAAGGACGAGGAAATCCGCCCACTCCCACGCATCACAGGATGCAGGCCTTTGACAGATGGAAAACCTCAGCTCGATCCAGAGCAGGGATGGAAGGTTGCCGACGTCGACTTTGAAATCGTAGCAGTAGGCACTGCGGCCACACCCCCAGCGACGAAGGTGCAGGAAGATCAGGCTCCAGCACGGCGAAACTATTCGTTGTTTGTATCCGCTCCGGGCCTCTCGTTGGGAGTGTAGACCGCTTTGCGGGAGGTCGCTGTCTTCAGCTTCCATGGCTCGTTACATGCGACCATCGTTGATTGCCTTTCTCCTCATGCTGTGCTCCTTCGACGGCGCTATCAGATGGGGGAGCTCCGGGCAACACCGGCCAGTCGGATAACGACAAACTACAAGGCGGAGATGCATCCATCCAGCCACCGGCGTGGAAAATGTAAACATTCCACTCTGCGTTTTCCCCAGCTTCTTACGTAGGCTGTGGACCTGCGTGATCAAGGAAGCCACCTCAAGCCTATAATCCTCGGCAAGTAAACAATTGCCGCATTGGAACTCCGAGTGATTCGGTTTGTCCTGAAACAAAGCATAATAGATACAGCTCCTACAGCGCTGGAACCGTTCATTTAGTTCTCCAGACAAAGAGGACTCCATTGCAAAACTCATCTGGTACCAACTTCGTTAGCTTGATGGCTAGCAGCTTATGTTGCTGGGAAGCGCACGAGACAATGGCACTGTCATAGTACACTGTAATCAATCGTTGTCGTGGCATCCCTTTCACCCACACAGCACACAAAGCCAAACCATGACAATACTGTTCCTTAGACATGATGATCCCGGCTACCTCAAATGATCCTGGCTAGATCCTGGCTACCTCAGATGATCCTGGCTAGATCCTGGCTACTTCAGATGATCCTGGCTATATCCTGGCTACCTCAGATGATCCCAGCTATATCCTGGCTACCTCAGATGATCCTGGCTAGATCCTGGCTACCTCAGATGATCCTGGTTAGATCCTGGCTACTTCAGATGATCCTGGCTACTTCAGTAATGACTGCTAGTACATGGCCATAATTTTACTCACACAAATAAATACATATACAGTGGGGGAAAAAAGTATTTAGTCAGCCACCAATTGTGCAAGTTCTCCCACTTAAAAAGATGAGAGAGGCCTGTAATTTTCATCATGGGTACATGTCAACTATGACAGACAAATTGAGAGAAAAAAAAATCCAGAAAATCACATTGTAGGATTTTTTATGAATTTCTTTGCAAATTATGGTGGAAAATAAATATTTGGTCACCTACAAACAAGCAAGATTTCTGGCTCTCACAGACCTGTAACTTCTTCTTTAAGAGGCTCCTCTGTCCTCCACTCGTTACCTGTATTAATGGCACCTGTTTGAACTTGTTATCAGTATAAAAGACACCTGTCCACAACCTCAAACAGTCACACTCCAAACTCCAGACCAAAGAGCTGTCAAAGGACACCAGAAACAAAATTGTAGACCTGCACCAGGCTGGGAAGTCTGAATCTGCAATAGGTAAGCAGCTTGGTTTGAAGAAATCAACTGTGGGAGCAATTATTAGGAAATGGAAGACATACAAGACCACTGATAATCTCCCTCGATCTGGGGCTCCACGCAAGATCTCACCCTGTGGGGTCAAAATGATCACAAGAACGGTGAGCAAAAATCCCAGAACCACACGGGGGGACCTAGTGAATGACCTGCAGAGAGCTGGGACCAAAGTAACAAAGCCTACCATCAGTAACACACTACGCCGCCAGGGACTCAAATCCTGCAGTGCCAGACGTGTCCCCCTGCTTAAGCCAGTACATGTCCAGGCCCATCTGAAGTTTGCTAGAGTGCATTTGGATGATCCAGAAGAGAATGGCATATGGTCAGATGAAACCAAAATAGAACTTTTTGGTAAAAACTCAACTCGTCGTGTTTGGAGGACAAAGAATGCTGAGTTGCATCCAAAGAACACCATACCTACTGTGAAGCATGGGGGTGGAAACATCATGCTTTGGGGCTGTTTTTCTGCAAAGGGACCAGGACGACTGATCCGTGTAAAGGAAAGAATGAATGGGGCCATGTATCGTGAAATTTTGAGTGAAAACCTCCTTCCATCAGCAAGGGCATTGAAGATGAAACGTGGCTGGATCTTTCAGCATGACAATGATCCCAAACACACCGCCCGGCAACGAAGGAGTGGCTTCGTAAGAAGCATTTCAAGGTCCTGGAGTGGCCTAGCCAGTCTCCAGATCTCAACCCCATAGAAAATCTTTGGAGAGCGTTGAAAGTCAGTGTTGCCCAGCGACAGCCCCAAAACATCACTGCTCTAGAGGAGATCTGCATGGAGGAATGGGCCAAAATACCAGCAACAGTGTGTGAAAACCTTGTGAAGACTTACAGAAAACGTTTGACCTGTGTCATTGCCAACAAAGGGTATATAACAAAGTATTGAGAAACTTTTGTTATTGACCAAATACTTATTTTCCACCATAATTTGCAAATAAATTTATTAAAAATCCTACAATGTGATTTTCTGGATATTTTTTTCTCATTTTGTCTGTCATATTTGACGTGTACCTATGATAAAAAATTACAGGCCTCTCTCATCTTTTTAAGTGGGAGAACTTGCACAATTGGTGGCTGACTAAATACTTTTTTCCCCCACTGTATAAAAAAAAGTTTGAATAGCGTTTTATTTTCTCACCTCGTAAATGCGTGTTCAGTGTAAATCTTCAATTTAGCACAAAGTTTCACTCAAATTCTAGGCACATTTCTAAGAATTCTGAACACAAGCTTCAATTAATTTTCATTGAAATAATGAATGTTCCAATGTCTCTACGCATATGCAAAATAAAAATAATCTGAAAACAAAAGAGTATTGTATAGGCCTGTATTCAATCCGTAGAGCACTGTAGACAATGTGCCTTTTAAAGGTAATGTCCCCGCGTTCACGGAAATAGTATTCATAGTAAATGCTGCAGCTTTTGGCTCAATCGGAAACTAAATGTCAACCTTACTATAATGTGGGTTGCATTGAATCCCGGGCCGTAGTCTCTGTTTGTAAAAAGGACCCCTTTGGATGCTGTGTGTCATGATTGAAGTACATCCTTGATTTAATGAACCGTGTGTTTCACATAAACTGAGGACCTACACATAAATATTGGATAATCAATACTTGCTTTCTTCCGTTCTGATTCAAAGGGGTGAGGTACAGCTCATTTAAAAGTGACTTATCATACACATATTTACAGTATAATGTCCCAGACACCTTTTCAAGGTGTGTGTGTGTGTGTGTGTGTGCGTGCGTGCGTGCGTGTGTATTATGGCTGCAATTGTGTGTTTATGTGTTGGTGCAAATGCGTGCAAGTGTGTGTGCATCGGAAGGCTGGTGAGGGGAGGATGGTTCATAATAATGTCTGAAATAGCGTGAATGGTATCAAACACAAAAACCATTACAGTAATTCCATTCCAGCCATTGCCATGAGCCCGTCCTCCCCAATTAAGGTGCCACCAGCCGCCTGTGGTGTGTAGGTATGTGTGGCTATGTATTTATAAAGAGATTTATTTATTTTGATGATCAGAGAGAGCTCTCCTCCAAGGCAGCCTTTTGATTAGAAAGTACGATTTCAGGTGACACTCAGCCCCATTGGTAGTCATGCGAAATGACACATTGTCATGCCGTCCGCATACCGAGTCCCTAATGATGCTAGGGGCCTGTCACAAGAAAGAGGAATCATCAGCATTGCCCCTTTCAAGTTTCAACCAATCAGAAACAAGATGTTAATTTAACTAAGCTCCAATTGTAACACTAAACATCTCTCAAATTGAAAAGGAGTGTTGAGTCGAAGTGGCTTCAGATTTTACAGTATATATACAGTATATATGTTGGTTATAAATTAATCAGATATAGAAACAAAGAATATGATGATTCTGGGTACAACAAGCTCATACAATGTATATCCCTCATTTCGAACTGTACATTCAGCTAATTAATTTGATCCAAATGAATTCCAGGAATTTAATTCTTAATGATCCCTCCAAGTCATGATCAAGTCTCACGCTTTGTGCAAGCGAGAGATGCCAGGTACTGTCACTACTGGTGACATGTCCAAGTTATTCATATCTCTTAATCATCTGCCTCATCGTTCTGCTCTGTGGAGGCAGGGTGTGGTGGGTTGATTATAGGTTCTCATTGGTTCCAATCTAATGAAGCAGAAGCTGGAGGGGTTGTGTTACCTTGGCGATGGCAATGGAGTGGATCATGTTGACAACGGAGTGGATCGTGTTCACAATGGAGTGGATCATTGTTGATAATGGAGTTGATCATGCTGACAATGGAGTGGATCATGTTGACAATGGAGTGGATCCTGTTGACAACGGAGTGGATCGTGTGGGGGGAGCTCTCACCAACTGCTAATGTTCCTGATGAGGTTATACTGTTCAGTAGCCAAACGTTGTTGAATGTTGCGGATAGAAATGGCATGAGTAAAGTTGATTCCTTGCATGTCAGAGAGAAGTGTTTGTTATACATAACAGATTTATATCTATTTCTATCTGCAATGATATGATAATAGTAATATGGGCTAGATTGTTATTGACAGATAACTCGATTTCAGATCATACTTCACTGTCTGGGTGACCTTTTCAGGGCAGCCTCACTGACACATTAAATGGTGCAGTTTTGATACCTATCTCTCTCTGGTCTCTCAGAATCATCCCTCTCTCCCTCTACCTCTCTCTCCCCCTCTATCTGGTCTCTCAGAACCATCCCTCCCTACCTCTACCTCTCCCTCACGCTACCTCTCTCTCCCTCTACCCCTCTCTCCCCTACCTCTACCTCTCTCTCCCGCTCCCTCTCTCTCCCTCTTCCCCTCTCTCCCGCTCCCTCTCTCTCCCTCTTCCCCTCTCTCCCGCTCCCTCTCTCTCCCTCTTCCCCTCTCTCCCGCTCCCTCTCTCCCTCTTCCCCTCTCTCCCGCTCCCTCTCTCTCCCTCTTCCCCTCTCTCCCGCTCCCTCTCTCTCCCTCTTCCCCTCTCTCCCGCTCCCTCTCTCTCCCTCTTCCCCTCTCTCCCGCTCCCTCTCTCTCCCTCTTCCCCTCTCTCCCCTACCTCTACCCCTCTCTCCCGCTCCCTCTCTCCCCTACCTCTACCCCTCTCTCCCGCTCCCTCTCTCCCCTACCTCTACCTCTCTCTCCCGCTCCCTCTCTCTCCCTCTTCCCCTCTCTCCCGCTCCCTCTCTCTCCCTCTTCCCCTCTCTCCCGCTCCCTCTCTCCCTCTTCCCCTCTCTCCCGCTCCCTCTCTCTCCCTCTTCCCCTCTCTCCCGCTCCCTCTCTCTCCCTCTTCCCCTCTCTCCCGCTCCCTCTCTCTCCCTCTTCCCCTCTCTCCCGCTACCTCGCTCTCCCTCTACCCCTCCCACTCCGTTGTCAACATCTGAAAGTTCTACAATGCCCGAATTCAATCAGAGAGGCAAAAGAGGCCAACTTCTGACCTGCAAAACATTCATAGTGTGAAGGAATATTTTACAGTGTAAAATCTTAAGGACCTACTTCCGTCAGCTTGCAAAACATGCAGACCCTGTGTATTTTATTATAATTTTAAAGGTAATTGAATATACAGTGCATTCGGAAAGTATTCAGACCCCTTGACTCTTTTCACATTTTGTTACGTTACAGCCTTATTCCAGAACTGATTTTTATTTTTTTCCATCATCAATCTACACACAATACCCCATAATGAAAAAGCAAAAGCAGGTTTTTATACATTTTAGCAAAGTTATTAAAAATATAAAGCTGAAATATCACATTTACATAAGTATTCAGACCCTTTACTCAGCACTTTGTTGAAGCACCTTTGGCAGCGATTACAGCCTCGAGTCTTATTGGGTATGACGCTACAAGCTTGGCACACCTGTATTTGGGTAGTTTCTCCCATTCTATAACGACACAGGATGAGACCCAGATGCAGACACCGGAGGCAGATGGTTTGAGTCTCTGATACGTATTAATAGAAAAGGGGCAGGCAGGAGTCAGGTCGAGGACAGACAGAAGTTCGTAAACCAGGTCAGTCAGATAGGTACAGGACGGCAGGCAGGCTCGAGGTCAGGGCAAGCAGAATGGTATGGCAGGCGGGCTCAGGGTCAGGGCAGGTAGAAATGGTCGGAACCGGGAGGACTGGAAAACAGGGACTGGAAAAACAGGAGCGCGGAAAAAACGCTGGTAGGCTTGACGAGGCAAGACGAACTGGCAACAGACAAACAGAAAACACTGCTATAAATACATAGGTGATAATGGGAGACACCTGGTGGGGGGTGGAGACAAGCATAAGACAGGTGGAACAGATCAGGGTGTGACACATTCTTCTCTGCAGATCCTCTCAAGATCTGTCAGGTTGGATGGGGTGCGTCGTTGCACAGCTATTTTCCGGTGTCTCCAGAGTTCAAGTCCGGGCTGTGGCTGGGCCTGGCTGGGCCACTCAAAGACGTTCAGAGACTTGTCCCGAAGCCACTCCTGCGTTGTCTTGGCTGTGTGCTTAGGGTCATTGTCCTGTTGGAAGGTGAACCTTCACCCCAGTCTGAGGTCCTGAGCGCTCTGGAGCAGGTTTTCATCAAGGATCTCTCTGTACTTTGCTCCGTTCATCTTTCCCTCGATCCTGACTAGTCTCCAAGTCCCTGCCGCTGAAAAACATCCCCACAGCATGATGCTGCCTCCACCATGCTTCACCGTAGGGATGGTGCCAGGTTTCCTCCAGACGTGACGCTTGGCATTCAGGCCAAAGAGTTCAATCTTGGTTTCATCAGACAAGAGAATCTTGTTTCTCATGGTCTGAGAGTCTTTAGCTGCCTTTTGGCAAACTCCAAGTGGGCTGTCATGTGCCTTTTACTGAGGAGTGGCTTCCATCTGGCCACTCTACCATAACTTTCTGGAAGGTTCTCCCATCTCCACAGAGGAACTCTGGAGCTCTGTCAGTGTGACCATCGGGTTCTTGGTCACCTCCCTGACCAAGGCCCTTCTCCCCCGATTGCTCAGTTTGGCCGGGTGGCCAGCTCTATGAAGAGTCTTGGTGGTTCCAAACTTCTTCCATTTAAGAATGATGGAGGCCACTGTGTTTTTGGCACCTTACCCAGATCTGTGCATCGACACAATCCTGTCACGGAGCTCTGCAAACAATTCCTTCGACCTCATGGCTTGGTTTTTGCTCTCACATGCACTGTCAACTGTGGGACGTTATATAGACAGGTGTGTGTCATTCCAAATCATGTCCAATCAGTTGAATTTACCACAGGTGGACTCCAATCAAGTTGTAGAAACATCTCAAGGATGATCAATGGAAACAGGATGCACCTGAGCTCAATTTCGACTCTCATAGCAAAGGATCTGAATACTTATGTAAAATATTATTTATAATTATTTTTTTGCTCAAATTGCACAAGTTTTCGCTTTGTCATTATGGGGTATTGTGTGTGTATTGATAAGAAAAATGAATAATTTAATCAATTTTAGAATAAGGCTGTAACGTAACAAAATGTGGAAAAAGTAAAGGGGTCTGAATACTTTCCAAATGCACTGTACCACCTGCCTCTGTCAAAACTCTAGAGTACTACAGTTACAGCGATGATGGAAGGCCAGTGAAAAACACTGTCAGAAAACTTGTGAAAATGAATCAAATAGGAAAAGGAATGAAAAACTATTCCTGACATTTAAGTCCTTGAAGAGTGACAAACTGTCACCAATGTCACCTGTCAAAGGCAGGGATTATAATGATTAGCTGTCTATGTTATTGCATATATGATGTTAGAGAATAGTCTAGAAATTGACAGTCAAATTGAGGTCCAACACTTTTTATATCGCTCTTTTGATGGATGACTGTCCACCCACCATGTTTAGTTTCCCAAACTCTGACTTAGAATCATGCCCAGGAAGTGTATCTCTCTCTCTCTCTCTCAATTCAATTCAATTTCAATTTAAGGGCTTTATTGGCATGGGAAACGTATGTTAACATTGCCAAAGCAAGTGAAGTAGATAGTAAACAAAAGTGAAATGAACAATAAATATTAACAGTAAACATTACACTCAGAAGTTTCAAAAGAATAAAGACATTTCAAATGTCATATTATGTATATATACAGTGTTGTAAAAATGTGCAAATAGTTAAAGTACAAATGGGAAAATAAATAAACATAAATATGGGTTGTATTTACAATAGTGTTTGTTCTTCACTGGTTGCCCTTTTCTTGTGGCAACAGGTCACACATCTTGCAGCTGTGATGGCACTCTGCGGTTTTTCACCCAGTAGATAAGGGAGTTTATCGATATTGGGTTTGTTTTTTAATTCTATGTGGATCGCTGTAATCTGAGGCAAATATGTGTCTCTAATATGGTCATACATTTGGCAGGAGGTTAGGAAGTGCAGCTCAGTTTCCCCCTCATATTGTGGGCAGTGTGCACATAGCCTGTCTTTTGTTGAGAGCCAGGTCTGCCTACGGCAGCCTTTCTCAATAGCAAGGCTATGCTCACTGAGTCTGTACATAGTCAAAGCTTTCCTTAAATTTGGGTCAGTCACAGTGGTCAGGTATTCTGCCACTGTATATTCTCTGTTTAGAGCCAAATAGCATTCTAGTTTGCTCTGTTTTTTTGTTTGTTCTTTCCAATGTGTCAAGTAATTCTCTTTTTGTTTTCTCATGATTTGGTTGGGTCTAATTGTATTGCTGTCCTGTGGCTCTTGCTTAGGGGACTATTCTCTAAGTTTATCTCTATGTAGGTGATGGCTTTGTTATGGAAGGTTTGAGAATCGCGTCCTTTTAGGTGGTTGTAGAATTTAACGGCTCTTTTCTGGATTTTGATCATTAGCGGGTATTGGCCTAATACTGCTCTGCATGCATAATTTGATGTTTTTCGTTGTACACAGAGGATATTTTTGCAGAATTCTCCATGCAGAGTCTCAATCTGGTGTTTGTCACATTTTGTGAATTCTTGGTTGGTGAGCGGACCCCAGACCTCACAACCATAAAGGGCAATGGCTTCTATTACTGATTCAAGTATTTTTAGCCAGATCCTAATTGGTATGTCACATTTTATGTTCCTTTTGATGGCATAGAAGGCCCTTCTTGCCTTGTCTCTCAGATCGTTCACAGTTTTGTGGAAATTACCAGTGGCGCTGATGTTTAGGCCGAGGTATGGATCGTTTTTTGTGTGCTCTAGGGCAACGATGTCTAGATGGAATTTGTATTTGTGGTCCTGGCAACTAGACCTTTTTTGGAACACCATTATTTTTGTCTTACTGAGATTTACTGTCAGGTCCCAGGTCTGACAGAATCTGGGCAGAAGTTCTAGGTGCTGCTGTAGGCCCTCCTTGGTTGGTGACAGAAGCACCAGATCATCAGCAAACAGTAGACATTTGACTTCAGATTCTAGTAGGGTGAGGCTGGGTGCTGCAGACTGTTCTAGTGCCCTCGCCAATTCGTTGATATATATGTTTTTCATTGTGGACTCTCCGGAGTGTCCCCTCGTCCTTGGGCACCCCTGGCTGGTCGCCCACAAACCATGCATAGACTGGTCCACGGGGCAGTTCATCCTGGAGGGAGGCTCCGCCTCCATCCTGTTCCGGTCTCCACCGACCACTCATCAGACAAACCACCATCCCAGACCACCTACCAGTCCTCACCTCTTCCCCAGGTCCCGCACTCCGAACCACCTACTGCCCTAGCGGCGGTTGACACCAGGAGGACGATGGCTACAGACTCCGTAACCTGCCCGGACCTGGCAGGTGTTCCCCGGGAGTATTGGGATCTGGGTGAGGGCCTACCTCCTCACAGGCCATACGACTGCGCTATCAATCTCCTGCTGGGCGCCACACGAGGGCGATAGTTTTCCTTGTCCCGGCCGGAGACGCTGGCCATGAGGGACTATATCGACGAGGCACTCGTCGAGGGTCACATCCATCCCTCTACCTCACCCGTCTTCTTCTTCGTGGGGAAAAAGGACGGTGGGGCAGCGGCCGTGCATTGATTACATAATAATAACATAATATGCCATTTAGCAGACGCTTTTATCCAAAGCGACTTACAGTCATGCGTGCATACATTTTTTTTTGTGTATGGGTGGTCCCGGGGATCGAACCCACTACCCTGGCGTTACAAGCGCCGTGCTCTACCAGCTGAGCTACAGAGGATTACCGGGCGCTCAATGACATCACGGTGAAGAACCGCTACCCCACTCCCCCTGATGAAGACGGCATTCGAGTCGTTGCAGGTCTTCACCAAGCTGGACTTACGAAATGCCTACAACCTGGTGAGGATTTGGGAGGGGGATGAGTGGAAGACGGCTTTTAACACACCCAGTGGGCATTAAGAGTACCAAGTCATGCCATACGGTCTAGCCAATGCGCCTGCGGTGTTCCAGGCATTGGTCAATGATGTGCTCCGGGACCTCCTCAACTACAGCGTCTTCGTATTTTTGGATGACATCCTAATATTTTCAAAGGATATGAGTGAACACCAGCAGCACCTTCAGCAGGTCCTCCAACCCCTTCTCCGTCACCAGCTTTACGTCAAGGCGGAGAAATGCGTGTTCCACACAGAGACCTGCGGATGGACCCAGCCAAGGTCAGCACTGTGCTGGATTGGCTCCAGCCCTCATCCTTCAAGCAACAGTTTTTAGAGTTCGCTAATTTATTTTTTATAGGCGATTTATTCGCAATTTTAGCTCCCTAGCCGCTCCCCTGACAGCCCTCACCCAGACGAGCGAGCGCTCCTTCGCCTTGACCCCAGAAGCGGGGAACGCATTTGATGCGCTTAAGCGGCACTTTACATCGGCCCCGGTCCTAGGGCATCCTGATCCATCCCTGCCGTTAATTGTGGAGACGGATGCTTCAGACGCTGCGGTGGGAGCAATCCTGTCCCAGCGGTTCTTTGCGGACGGTAAGACTCACCCCTGCGTGTTTTTCTCCCGTCGGCTGTCCCCGGCGCAGCGGAATTACGACGTGGGGAACCGTGAGATGCTAGCGGTCAAGCTCGCCCTGGGGGAGTGGAGGCATTGGCTAGAGGGGGCCGCCCATCCATTCTACATATGGACTGACCATAAGAACTTAGCCTACATTCAGGGGGCCAAGAGGCTCAACTCGCGCCAGGCCAGGTGGACGTCGTTTCTCACCAGGTTCCGGTTCACGATCTCATACAGTCCGGGGTCGAAGAAAACCAAGCCTGACTCGCTCTCCCGGCAGTTCGACCCCGTGGACCTGGTGGAGAGGTATGACCACATTGTCCCCAATGCCCTGATTGCTGCCCCAGTTTCGTGGGGAATCGATAGGCTGGTCAGAGCAGTGCTATGGCGGGAGCCCGATCCGGGTGGAGGTCCATCGGGGAGGATGTACGTACCGAAGGCTGCGCGTTCGCGACTGCTTCTGTGGGCACACGCGTCCGACCTCACCAGCCATCCGGGGGGCGCCAGGACATTGGAGTTCCTGCGTAGGAGGTTCTGGTGGCCATCAGCTGTGAGGGATACATGCGCTTTCGTGGCTGCTTGCCCGGTGTGCGCGCATGCGAAGAGCTCACGTGAGTCCACGGCAGGTCTGCTCCAACCCCTGCCTATCCCCAAGCGCTCCTGGTCCCACATCTCACTGGATTTCATTTCTGCCTTACCCCCCTTTGATGGATACACAGTCATCCTGGTCGTTGTTGACTGGTTTTCGAAGGTGTCCACTTCATTCCCCTTCTCAAACTCCCGTCGGCCCGGGAGATGGCTAAGTTGGTGGTGCAGCACGATTTTTGGGTCCACGGCCTTCCCCAAGATGTGGTGTCAGATCGGGGTCCTCAGTTCGCCTCCAGGTTGAGGAAGACGTTCGCCACCTGCCTCGGCGCCTCCATCAGCTTGTCTTCCGGCTTCCATCCCCAGTCGAACGGGCAGACGGAGCGTGTCAACCAGGATCTGGAAGGGGTGCTGAGGTGCTACGCCTCCAGCAACCCAGCTACGTGGAGTCAGCGACTGGCGTGGGCGGGGTATGCCCACAACACCCTTCTCTGCTTGTCACCAGCCTGTCCCCCTTCCAGTGCCAATACGGGTACCAACCCCCCCTATTCCCCGAGCAAAAGGAGGAAGCGGCGATCCCGTCGGTCCAGGCCCAAATCAGTCACTGTCGCCGCACCTGGATGTAGGTACGGGCAGAACTTAAGCGGGCCTCGGTCAGGTCACAACATCAGGCAGGCGTCTCCCGGCCCCGGTTTTTCGCCTGGGACAGAGGGTGTGTCTCTCCACGTGGGATCTTCCCCTCCGCGTGGAGTCCAGGAAGCTGTCCCCCCGGTTCGTCGGGCCATTCAGAGTGGTCCGGCGAGTCAACCCAGTGGCCTACCGCCTGCAACTTCCCCCCACCATGTGTCCCTCCTCAATCCCGTCGCCACCTATCCTCTGGCTCCCCCTCCTCGTCCTGTTCCCCCGCTGCGCCTTGTCGGAGGGTAGCCGGCTTTTACTGTGGACTGGATCCTGGACTGCCGGCGGGTGGGGACTGGGAGGGTTATGGGCTGGATGAGCGGTCCTGGGTTCCCAGGAGGGACATTCTGGACACAGGGCTGATAACAACATTCCGTCGCCTCCACCCTGCGGCGCCGAGGTGAACGGCTGGGGCACTTCGTCGGGTGGGGGGGGGCAATGTTACAGGAGGGGGTCACAGTTGAGAAGTGTTCTCCCTGTTTCATTGTTGTTGTCAGTCGTAGTTAGTATTTTGCTGTCAGCCTGTTTTTGGAGACCAATTTGCTCCTTCTGTTATTTTGTCCGTTATTTTGTATCCTGGCTTTGGGACCACCAGTAAAGATCCTTGTTTCACCATCTCTGCCTTCTGCCTACTGTCTATCCTGCACCGCAACTGGGTCACACCTCACACCAACCCTTACACCACCCACTTTAGGAGAAAACAGCGTGGTTATCATCCAGTCACCCGCTTTAGGAGAACACAGCGTGGTTATCATCCAGCCACACGCTTTAGGAGAACACACAGTGTTAATGACTATATAATACATAATTTGCATTAATGGAAAAACAAGCATATTTATGAAATCGGAGCTAGGCAGCGTCCCAAACACTTGTAATTACCACTGGCGCATCACATTACCTGTGTTTCCAAATGGCACCCTATTACCTGTATAGTATACTATTTTTGACTAGACAAAGTAGTGCACTATAGAGGGAATAGGGTGACGTTTGGGACGCAGCCTACGTTTCCCCGCTATTCTCCTAATAAACTGATTAACTACAAATGTCCCTTCTGTCCCTGATAGGCAATAAAACAGCATCTCAATCACACCGAGCATTGCCATGCAGGCCAAGCCACCAAGACCGACTGTTGCACCATGGGAGATGTTTACACTTTGATCTGACACAAAAGAAGTTGTTATGAATATCATAACATAATAATACCATGAGGCACTTAGAGCTAGTGCCATTAAAATAATTACTGCCTTTCATTATGTACTAACAACATGAACAATAATTAATGATGTCAGTAGCTATAACGACACAGCATTTGTCGTTATTTTAAATATAAAACATAAACACTTTATATAAATGTTTCAGAAAATATGTCATTCCTAAGAGGCTAGTTGTGCCAGAGCTGCTGATTAGAGATACAAATTCTGAATATTTATGACACACAGTGTCTTCAGAAAGTATTCACACCCCTTGACTTTTGCACATTTTGCTGTGTTGCAGCCTGAATTCAAAATGGATTAAATATTTTAAAAATCTCACCTATCTACACACAATACCCCATAATGACAAAGCGAGAACATGTTTCTAGAAATGTCTGTTTGAAATACAGAAAGCTAATTTACATAAGTAGTCACACCCCTGAGTCAATACATGGTAGAATCACCTTTTGCAGTCTTTCTGCGTAAGTCTCTAAGAGTTTTGCACACCTGGATTGTAGAATATTTGCACATTATTATTTTTATAATTCTTCAAGCAAGCTCTGTCAATTTGGTTGTTGATCATTGCTAGACAGCCATTTTAAAGTCTTGCCATAGATTTTCAAGCCGATTTAAGTCAAAACTGTGACTAGGCCACTCAGGAACATTCAATGTCGTCTTCGTGAGCAACTCAAGTGTATATTTGGCCTTGTGCTTTAGGTTATTGTCCAACTGAAAGGTGAATTTGTCTCCCAATGTCTGTTGAAAAGCAGATTGAACCAGGTTTTTTCCTCTAGGATTTTGCCTGTGCTTGGCTCTATTCCATTTAGTTATATCCTAAAAACTCTCTAGTCCTTGTCAATGACAAGCATAGCCATAACATGATCCAGCCACCACCATGCTTGAAAATATGAAGAGTGGTACTCAGTGATGTGTTGTGTTGGATTTGCCCCAAACATAACACTTTGTATTCAGGTCATAAAGCTCATTTCTTTGTCACATTTTTTACAATTGTACTTTAGTGCCTTATTGCGAACAGGATGCATGTTTTGAATATTTGTATTATGTACAGGCTTGCTTCTTTTCTCTCTGTCATTTAGGTTAGTATTGTGAAGTAACTACAATTTTTGTTGGTCCATCCTCCTGTAATGAATACTCTGGGAGAAAAAGGTGTAGATTCACGCGCAGAGCGCGGCAGGTGTTTATTTCGCCTTCGCAGAAGGCAGGAATCGTGGTCACAGGCAGGCAATGGTCATACACAGGTAGGCAAACAGGCAGGATAATCAAAAACTAGGACTTAAGGCTAAAACTGGTTCTCACAAACGAGCTAGTAGAGTCAAAACGAACAATACCTCACAAGGCACAAACAGAATGACCTGAACTAAATAAGGAGCTAATGAGACCAGGTGAGTACCTAACACAGGTCAAATCAATGAATAAAAATGAAAGACAGGGCTACGTTCAAGAACACAAAGAAACAGGCCTACGTTCAAGAAAACAAGGTTGACTAAGAAAATAAATACAGGACCTTACACCTCCATTTTCTCCTATCACAGCCATTCAACTATGTAACTGTTTAAAAGTCACAATTGGCTTCATGGTAAAATCCTTGAGCGGTTTCCTTCCTCAACTGAGTCAGGAAGGACGCCTGTATCTTTGTAGTGACTGGGTGTATTGATACACCACCCAAAGTGTATTTAGTAACTTCACCATCCTCAAAGGGATATTCAATGTCTGCTTTTATTATTTTTACCCATCTACCAATAGATGCCCTTCTTTGCGAGGCATTGGAAAACCTCCCTGGTCTTTGTGGTTGAATCTGTGTTTGAAATTCATTGCTCGACTGAGGGACCTTACAGATAATTGCATGTATGGGGTACAGAGATGAGGTAGTCATTAAAAAACCTGTTAAACACTATTATTGCACACAGAGTGAGTCCATGCAACTTATTATGTGACTTGTTAAGCACATCTTTACTCCTGAACTTATTTAGGCTTGCCATAACAAAGGGGTTGAAACTTATTGACTCAAGACATTTCAGCTTTTCATTGTTTTTAAATAATTTGGGGTTTTGTTTGTAGGCCAGTGACACAAAATCTCAATTTAATACATTTTAAATTCAGGCTGTAATACAACAAAATGTGGAAAAAGTCAAGTGGTGTGAATAATTTCCGAAGGCAGTATAGCTTTACTATAAGTGAAGGACTTGTATCGCTGTTCATGCAACGTTTACTCAGCGATATCCTTTTTAGAACAGAAACACGCTGTCTAGTCAGTCCGAGAAATGTGAAGCCTGAATAAAATTAATCTGTTTACAATTTGATATTGTCATCCCCCTGCTTTGATCAGAAATATGCAACAGCAAAATTAATTAATTAGAAATGGAAACGTTTGTCACATCTCCTCAAATGGATTTAATGATGCATCCGGAAGCCAGTAAAGCATGTGTTGATTAACGTTGCCTCATATTAGAGGCAGCTCATGCTCATGTTGTTTAACCATTGAGTTCATCAGACCCTCAGGGAGAAAAATGTCATCATCATCATGGCACAGTTCTCCTCATTCTGTATCTCCATGGATCCTTACGTCAGACAGTAGGATTTCCTATGGAGATTGAAAAAAGTCCTGCACAGATTGTCCTAAAATGGACACCGCACATCCTCATTCTCAACATGCAAAGGAGGCTTTATATTGTTCAAAAAACAACAGGAGTCCCAGGTTATAGCAAAGGGATTTTTGCCTTTTCCTTCAAGTGTGCAGGGATAGGGCTCTTATGGCGTCCGTATTACCGCCACACCGGCGGTCAAGAGTCACATGACCACAGTCAAATTCTACGTGACCGTTTAGTCACGGTAACTAGGCTTCTCCAAGCTCTGATGCTACTGATGGTCATTAGTAGCCTACCAAACTTGCTAACTGCCTGGTACTCAGCACTCTATTGTCCCTCTAATCACTCTGACATAAATGCAAATGTTATTGAAAATCTAATCAAACACTTCATGAGAGCCCATGGTGTAGGCTATATTAAATGGATTTATTAGACTTTTTCAAATGTAGTTGTTCCAAAGGTCTGCAGCAGTGGCTTGTAGGCTATGCGTGGAAGCCAGGAGATGCTGAATGTGTTTATGTTAATTCACGGTCAAATACCATGAGACCGGCAGTTATTTGCATGACAAACACCTGCTGACAAAATTTCAAGAATGGATAGATTCTTGGCACAACTGTAAATAGAAAAATCTAACACATTGGCCTTGGCAAGCCATGCTGTCACGACTTCCTCCGAAGCTGCCTCCTTGTTCGGGCAGGCTTCGGAATTCATCGTCACCGGCCTTCTAGCCACTGCCGCTCCTCATCTCATCATTCCATTTGTTTTGTCTTGTTTATTACACACACCTGGTTCATATCCCCTCATTAGTACATGTATAAGTGTTCCCTCTGCCCCCCTTGTCCTTGTGGGTGATTGTTTAATGTGAGGAGAGAATAGCTCGGTTGAACTACGTGTATTTTGTATTGCCGGGGTATATTTTCCCCGTGTGCCTGTTTTGTTCCAGTGTGCCTGTTTTGTGCACTGGACTGTTTGACGCTATCCAGTGTAACTCTGTACTACGGAATGAACTCTGTATTCTGTGATTTACCCTCCTGTGCCTGACTCCTTCAAATCACCTCTCACACATGCTCACGTATGCACGTTCATACACACAAACGTGCACGTACACACACAAACTTGATGCACACACGCCACACGCTACACACCACACACACGCACGCACTCACTCACACTCACACTCACACACACACACACACACACACACACACACACACACACACACACACACACACACACACACACACACACACACACACACACACACACATTGAAATGATGCCTTGGAAGAACCCTCTCTGCTCCATAATGGTGATATTTTCATTTGTATCTGTTTTCAGATGATATATTGTCGAATGGCCGGCTATTTGTTGCGTTAAAAAACAACGAGAGGATAAGAAATACAACAATTGATTCGAGCAGACACCTCCTACCTCCCTCCTCCCTCTCCCCACTGTTTTGGACATTAAGTCGTTTCTCCTATAAGATAGGTGGTTTTCAGCATTGCGGCGTTGTGTAGAGCGGTAAAGTAAATATCAAGTTTGATAGGACTTGATTTAACTGTGTAAAAGAGGACTCAGCAAGCCCCCATTCTCATCGACGGGGCTGTAGTGGAACAGGTTGAGAGCTTCAAGTTCCTTGGTGTCCACATCACCAACAAACTAACATGGTCCAAACACACCAAGAGAGTCGTGAAGAGGGCACGACAATGCCTATTCCCCCTCAGGAGACTGAAAAGATTTGGCATGGGTCCTCAGATCCTCAAAAAGTTATACAGCTGCACCATCGAGAGCATCCTGACTGGTTGCATCACCGCCTGGTATGGCAACTGCTCGGCCTTCCGACCGCAAAGCACTACAGAGGGTAGTGCGTACAGCCCAGTACATCACTGGGGCCAGGCTTCCTGCCATCCAGGACCTCTATACCAGGCGGTGTCAGAGGAAGGCCCTCAAAATTGTCAAAGACTCCAGCCACCCTAGTCATAGACTGTTCTCTCTGCTACCGCACGGCAAGCGGTACCGGAGCGCCAAGTCTAGGTCCAAAAGGCTTCTCAACAGCTTCTACCCCCAAGCCATAAGACTCCTGAACAGCTAATCATGGCTACCCGGACTATTTGCACCCCTACCCCAGCTTTTTACGCTGCTGCTACTCTGTTAATGATTTATGCATAGTCACTTTAACTCTACCCACATGTACATATTACCTCAACTACATCAACTAGCCGGTGCCCCCGCACATTGACTCTGCACCGGTACCCCCCTGTATATAGCCTCCCTACTGTTATTTTATTTTACTTCTGCTCTTTTTTTCTCAACACTTTTTTGTTGTTGTTGTTTTATTTTACTTTTTTATTAAGAAATAAATGCATTGTTGGTTAAGGGCTGTAAGTAAGCATTTCACGGTAATGTCTACACCTGTTGTATTCGGCGCATGTGGCAAATAACATTTGATTTGATTTGATAGTTGATAATTAGTCTGTAACAAAACCACATCATATATGAGCCAAGTTACAATTCATAATTCCTTTTCATAGAAATTGGTTTAGTTCTCTACATGTCATATTACACAATAATATGCCATTTAGCAGACGCTTTTATCCAAAGCGACTTACAGTCATGTGCGCATACATTTTTACGTATGGGTGGTCCCGGGGATCGAACCCACTACCCTGGCGTTACAAGCGCCATGCTCTACCAATTGAGCTACAGAGGACCACTGATCAATTAGATGAAATCAACCTTTCATGTATACAGCCTCAACCCCAGCAGGATTATTTTCTGAAAGTCAGGCTTAGACAGTTGATACGTTATACACTGAGTGTGCTAAACATTAAATCAAACCAAATTGTATTGGTCACATACACATATTTAGCAGATGTTATTGCGTGTGTAGCAAAATGCTTGTGTTCCTAGCTCCAACAGTGCAGTAGTGTCTAATAATTCACAACAACACACACAAATCTAAAAGTAAAATAATGTAATTAAGAAATATATAAATATTAGGACGAGCAATGTTGGAGTCGCATTGACCAAAATAAAGTAGAATACAGTATATACATATGAAATTAGTAAAACAGTTTGTAAACATTATTAAAGTGACCAGTGACTACATGTCTATGTACAGTTGAAGTCGGACGTTTACAAACACCTTAGCCAAATACATTTAAACTCAGTTTTTCACAATTCCTGACATTTAATACTAGTACAAATTCCCTGTCTTAGGTCAGTTAGGATCACCACTTTATTTTAAGAATGTGAAATGTCAGAATAATAGTAGAGAGAATTATTTATTTCAGCTTTTATTTATTTCATCACATTCGCAATGGGGTCAGAAGTTTACATACACTCAATCAGTATTTGGTAGCATTGCCCTTAAATTGTTTAACTTGGGTCAAACGTTTCGGGTAACCTTCCACAAGCTTCCCACAATAAGTTGGGTGAATTTTGGCCCATTCCTCCTGACAGAGCTGGCCTTTTGCGGCCAGTGGTCGTTGTCCCCTTGGGCTGAATATAATCATTATAATTCCCTTCTCCCGGCTGCGTGCCAAAGCACCTCTCACTCACATGGCTCTCCATCAAGTGATCTGGTCTTTCTCACAGGCTACAAGTGAAGACAGACACATCGGGGACGCAACTGCGCGCATCCTTGTGGTGAAAATTATCTTCCCCAATCTTGAAACTCACGCGATGAGTATGTATGCCAGTTTTTTATTTTTTTATCTATTTTTTATTTTTTTATTTCACCTTTATTTAACCAGGTAAGCCAGTTGAGAACAAGTTCTCATTTACAACTGCGACCTGGCCAAGATAAAGCAAAGCAGTGCGATAAAAACAACACAGAGTTACATATGGGGTAAAAAAAAAAAAAAGTTAGGCTCTATACATATTGTAAAGGGATTAATGTGCTTAATTTTAAGAAGTTATTTGGCCACTTTAGTTGTGATACAAACCTTATCAAAACATATAGGCCAATGGGCTAGGCTACATGAGGTGTGCGACTATGATTTGAGAAAGTCCCCAAGAAATGATGTGCTGTTTGCCTTAAGCTGGTCATTTTTCACAAGTGATAATATATCATTCACAAGTGATAAGCTAATATTGTCACCCATCACACTATTCTTGATTTAATCTTGTCTTTACATATACTAAATAATATATATGTGAAATTTGTTTTGATTTAGAATGGACCATTATCTCGAAACAGGGGCAGCAGGAAAAAATACATGTAATCTATGCACTTAAATAGCGAATGGAGGACGCTTTTCACGTGGTTTATTTTCATGCCAACCAGGTAGGCTATACTCCTGTTGTAAACAGAAGCAATGTGCTTAATATTAGGAAAGATAAATAAATATATTAGGCCTAGCCTATAGAAAGCTGATAGAATCCTCCTCTTTTTAATAGAGGCCATCACTCTCTTTTCTAACGCAATTTCATAGCCTATAGAAATGTTGAGCAACATGAGCTCATGGGCTCTCATGAAGTGTTTGATTAGATTTTTGAAAACATTTGTATTGATGTCAGATTAGAGGGACAATAGAGTGCTGAGTACCAGGCAGTTAGCAAGTTTGGTAGGCTACTCAAATCAAATCAAATCAAATTATATTTGTCACATACACGTGTTTAGCAGATGTTATAGCGGGTGTAGCGAAATGCTTGTGCTTCTAGCTCCGACAGTGCAGTAATATCTAACAAGTAATATCTAAAAATTTCACAACATATACCTAATACACACAAAGAATGGAATTTAAGAAAATATACATATATGGACAAGCATATATGGACCAGCATGGACTAAGATACAGTAGAATATTATAGAATAGAATGCAGAATATACATATGAGATGAGTAGTGCAAGATATGTAAACATTATTAAAGTGACTGTAAACACTATTAAAGTGACTAGTGTTCGGTTTCTTAAAGTGGCCAGTGATTTCAATAGGCAGCAGCAGCCTCTAATGTGCTAGTGATGGCTTTTTAACAGTCTGATGGGCTTGAGATAGAAGCTGTTTTTCATTCTCTCGGTCCCAGCTTTGATGCACCTGTACTGACCTCGCCTTCTGGATGATAGCGGGGTGAACAGGCAGTGGCTCGGGTGGTTGATGTCCTTGATGATCTTTTTGGCCTTCCTGCGACATCGGGTGCTGTATGTGTCTTGGAGGGCGGGTAGTTTGCCCCCGATAATGCGTTCGGCAGACCGCACCGCCCTCTGGAGAGCCCTGCGGTTGTGGGCGGTGCAGTTGCCGTACCAGGTGGTGATACAGCCCGACAGGATGCTGTCAATTGTGCATCTGTAAAAGTTTATGAGGGTTTTAGGTGCCAAGCCAAATTTCTTCAGCCTTCTGAGGTTGAAGAGGCTCTGTTGCGCCTTCTTCACCACACTGTCTGCGTGGGTGGACCATTTCAGTTTGTCGGTGATGTGTATGTCAAGGAACTTGAAGCTTTCCACCTTCTCCACTGCTGTCCAGTCGATGTGGATAGGGGGGTGCACCCTCTGCTGTTTCCTGAAGTCCACGATCATCTCCTTTGTTTTGTTGACGTTGAGTGAGAGGTTATTTTCCTGGTACCACACTCCCAGAGCCCTCACCTCCTCCCTGTAGGCGGTCTCGTCATTGTTGGTAATCAAGCCTACTACTGTTGTGTCGTCTGCAAACTTGATGATTGAGTTGGAGGCGTGCTTGGCCACGCAGTCATGGGTGAACAGGGAGTACAGGAGGGGGCTGAGCAAGCACCCTTGTGGGGCCCCAGTGTTGAGGATCAGCGAAGTGGCGATGTTGTTTCCTACCTTCACCACCTGGGGCCGGCCCATCAGGAAGTCCAGGACCCAGTTGCACAGGGTGGGGTTCAGACCCAGGGCCTCGAGCTTGATGATGAGCTTGGAGGGTACTATGGTGTTGAATGCTGAGCTATAGTCAATGAACAGCATTCTTACGTAGGTATTCCTCTTGTCCAGATGGGATAGGGCAGTGTGCAGTGTGATAGCGATTGCATCGTCTGTGGATCTATTGGGGCGGTAAGCAAATTGAAGTGGGTCTAGGGTGACAGGTAAGGTAGAGGTGATATGATCCATGACTAGTCTCTCAAAGCACTTCATGATGACAGAGGTGAGTGCTACAGGGCGATAGTCATTTAGTTCAGTTACCTTTGCTTTCTTGGGTACAGGAACAATGGTAGCCATCTTGAAGCATGTGGGAACAGCAGACTGGGAAAGGGAGACATTGAATATGTCCGTAAACACACCAACCAGCTGGTCAGTGCATGCTCTGAGGACGCGGCTAGGGATGCCGTCTAGGCAGGCAGCCTTGCAGGGGTTAACATGCTCAAATGTCTTAATCATGTCGGCCATGGAGAAGGAGACGTCGTTGGTTTTCCTTTTGTAGTCCGTGATTGTCTGTAGACCCTGCAACATACATCTCGTGTCTGAGATGTTGAATTGCGACTCCACTTTGTCTCTATACTGATGTTATGCCAGTTTAATTCCCTTGCGGAGTGAGTAGCTACACTGTTTGTATTCTTCCATATTCCCAGTCACCTTGCCATGGTTGAATGCGGTGGTTCGCGCTTTCAGATTGGCGCGAATGCTGCCATCTATCCACGGTTTCTGGTTAGGGTAGATTTTAATAGTCACAGTGGGCACAACATCCCCTATATACTTCCTGATAAGCTCAGTCACCGTTTCAGTGGATTCGTTTAAATAATTTTTGGAAGCTACCCGGAACATATCCCAGTCCGCGTGATCAAAACAATCTTGAAGCGTGGATACGATTGATCAGATCAGCATTGAATAGTCCTTAGCACGGTTATTTCCTGTTTGAGTTTCTGCCTATAGGAAGGGAGGAGCAAAATGGAGTCGTGGTCAGATTTGCGAAAGGAGGGCGGGGGAGGGCCTTATAACCATCCCGGAAGTTCGAATAGCAATGGTCGAGGATTTTGGCAGCGCGAGTACAACAGTCAATATGTTGATAGAACTTCTGCAGCCTGGTCCTCAAATTTGCTTTGTTAAAATCCCCGGCTACAATAAATGCAGCCTCAGGATACAGTGGGGAAAAAAGTATTTAGTCAGCCACCAATTGTGCAAGTTCTCCCACTTAAAAATATGAGAGAGGCCTGTAATTTTCATCATAGGTACACGTCAACTATGACAGACAAACTATGACAGACAAAAAAAAATCCAGAAAATCACATTGTAGGATTTTTATGAATTTATTTGCAAATTATGGTGGAAAATAAGTATTTGGTCACCTACAAACAAGCAAGATTTCTGGCTCTCACAGACCTGTAACTTCTTCTTTAAGAGGCTCCTCTGTCCTCCACTCGTTACCTGTATTAATGGCACCTGTTTGAACTTGTTATCAGTATAAAAGACACCTGTCCACAACCTCAAACAGTCACACTCCAAACTCCACTATGGCCAAGACCAAAGAGCTGTCAAAGGACACCAGAAACAAAATTGTAGACCTGCACCAGGCTGGGAAGACTGAATCTACAATAGGTAAGCAGCTTGGTTTGAAGAAATCAACTGTGGGAGCAATTATTAGGAAATGGAAGACATACAAGACCACTGATAATCTCCCTCGATCTGGGGCTCCAGATGGCGTAGCAGTGCGGTCGTGGTTTTATTCTGTGTCCTAGTGTAAATATCCAGTTTCTTGTTTTTTTTGGTCTATTTTGTATATATTTCTCAATTTTACTTTTCATTCTTTAACTAAATATACTTTCCTGCAACCCACCTCACCAAACGTGGAAAGGATTCTATTATTTCTTTATAACTTTCATCAAGAACCTTAAGCTGAAACTAGTCTAGCTGCAACTGAATGGCTACTTGCTATTAGTCACTGTTAACGTCTTCACCATTGTCCGTGGCCTACACTATCCACCAGCCAGCTCTAGCTCTAGCCTGGACAATTCGTCGGCCAGTCTGCACAGTGTGCTATCGACCCAGAGCATATCGGACTTTCTGCCGGAATCACTGGACCCTAGCGCCGGATCACCGCAACCAGCTAGCTGCAACCTGTTGTTGGCTAATTACCATTGCCCAATAGCAAGCACCAGTTAGCCTTGAGCTAGCCTCAGGCCCATCTCCCGGCTATCTACCTCTCTGTCAACCGGACGGGACCTCCTAGTGTTGACACTGAGTCCCGCCGACCCAACACGACTGGTTTGCCGACGAAATCGTCTGATGTGGTTTCAACAGGCTTCCCGTTGCGACGACCACGAAGATCCATCTGCTAGCCCCGGCCTGCTAGCACACGCAAACTACAACTGTGCTTCCTGCTAGCTGTGCTGAAGCACCAATTTGAACTGCTCTCGGACTCACATATTGCTGTTCACTGGACCTTATGATCACTCAGCTGCACAGCTGATGCCTGCTGGACTGTTCCTTTACACGGTACCCTGTCCTGTTTATTCTGTTTAGCCTCAGCCCAAACTTTATCGCTATTACCAGTTGTTGTCTTAGCTCTCTCTAATAACACCTGTGATTGCTTTATGCCTCTCTCCCATGTCAATATGCCTTGCCTATTGCTGTTTGGGTTAGTTCTTATTATACAATTTCACTGTAGAACCCCAAGTCCCTCTCAAACTGCCTCAAATAGTTCCTTTGTTCCACCCCCCACACACGCCGAGACCGGCTCAATCGGTGCCTCCAGTGATGCTATCTCTTTCATTGTTACCCAACGCTTAGGTTTACCTCTACTGTACTCATATCCTTCCATATCCTTTTCTGTACATAATGCCCTGAATCTTTTCTACAACGCCCGGAAATCTGCCCCCTTTATTCTCTGTACCCAACGCACTAGAAGACCAGTTCTTAAAGCCTTTAGTCGTATCCTTATTCTACTCCTCCTCTGTTCATCTGGTGATGTAGAGGCTAACCCAGGCCCTGCAGCCCCCAGTATCACTCCTACTCCCCAGGAGCTATCATTTGTTGACTTCTGTAACCGTAAAAGCCTTGGTTTTCTGCACGTAAATATCAGAAGCCTCCTTCCTAAGTTTGAGTTATTCACTGCGTTAGCACACTCCGCCAACCCTGATGTTCTAGCAGTGTCTGAATCCTGGCTTAGGAAGGCCACCAAAAATTCTGAAATTTCCATCCCCAACTATAACATTTTCCGTCTAGATAGATCTGCAAAAGGGGGTGGAGTTGCAATCTACTGTAGAGAGAGCCTGCAGAGCTCTATCATACTATCCAGGTCTGTGCCCAAACAGTTTGAGCTTCTACTTCTAAAAATCCACCTTTCCAGAAATAAATCTCTCACTGTTGCCGCTTGCTACAGACCCCCCTCAGCCCCCAGCTGTGCCCTGGACACCATATGTGAATTGATTGCCCCCCATCTATCCTCAGAGTTCATACTGCTTGGTGACCTAAATTGGGATATGCTTAACATCCCGGCCATCCTACAATCTAAACTAGATGCCCTCAATCTCACACAAATTATCAACGAACCTACCAGGTACAACCCTAAATCTGTAAACATGGGAACCCTCATAGATATCATCCTGACTAACTTACCCCCTAAATACACCTCCGCTGTCTTCAACCAGGATCTCAGCGATCACTGCCTTATTGCCTGCGTCCGTAACGGGTCCGCGGTCAAACGACCACCCCTCATCACTGTCAAATGCTCCCTAAAACACTTCAGCGAGCAGGCCTTCCTAATTGACCTGGCCCAGGTATCCTGGATGGATATAGATCTCATTCCGTCAGTAGAGGATGCCTGGTTGTTCTTTAAAAGTAATTTCCTCTCAATCTTAAATAAACATGCCCCATTCAAAAAATACAGAACTAAGAACAGATATAGCCCCTGGTTCTCCTCAGACTTGACTGCCCTTGACCAGCACAAAAACATCCTGTGGCGTACTGCATTAGCATCAAATAGCCCCCGCGATATGCAACTTTTCAGGGAAGTTAGGAACCAATATACACAAGCAGTTAGGAAAGCAAAGGCTAACTTTTTCAAACAGAAATTTGCATCCTGTAGCACTAACTCCAAAAAGTTTTGGGACACTGTAAAGTCCATGGAGAATAAGAGCACTTCCTCCCAGCTGCCCACTGCACTGAGGCTAGGAAACACTATCACCACCGATAAATCTACAATAATCGAGAATTTCAACAAGCATTTTGATACGGCTGGCCATGCTTTCCACCTGGCCACCAGCTCTGCACCCTCCACTGCAACTTGCCCATGCCCCCCCCCCCCCGCTTCTCCTTCACACAAATCCAGACAGCTGATGTTCTGAAAGAGCTGCAAAATCTGGACCCCTACAAATCATCTGGGCTAGACAATCTGGACCCTTTCTTTCTAAACCTAGCCGCCGAAATTGTCGCAACCCCTATTACTAGCCTGTTCAACCTCTCTTTCGTAACGTCTGAGATCCCCAGAGATTGGAAAGCTGCCGCGGTCATCCCCCTCTTCAAAGGGGGTGACACTCTAGATCCAAACTGTTACAGACCCATATCCATCCTGCCCTGCCTTTCGAAAGTTTTTGAAAGCCAAGTTAACAAACAGATCACCGACCATTTCGAATCCCACCGTACCTTCTCCGCTATGCAATCCAGTTTCCGAGCTGGTCATGGGTGCACTTCAGCCACGCTCAAGGTCCTAAACGATATTATAACCGCGATCAATAATAGACAGTACTGTGCAGCCGTCTTCATCGACCTGGCCAAGGCTTTCGACTCTGTCAACCACCGCATTCTTATTGGCAGACTAAATAGCCTTGGTTTCTCAAATGACTGCCTCGCCTGGTTCACCAACTACTTCTCAGATAGAGTTCAATGTGTCAAATCGGAGGGCCTGTTGTCTGGACCTATGGCAGTCTCTATGGGGGTGCCACAGGGTTCAATTCTTGGGCCGACTCTCTTCTTTGTGTATATCAATGATGTCGCTCTTGCTGCTGGTGACTCTCAGATCCACCTCTACGCAGACGACACCATTTTGTATACATCTGGCCCTTCATTGGACACTGTGTTAACAAACCTCCAAACGAGCTTCAATGCCATACAACACTCCTTCAGTAGCCTCCAACTGCTCTTAAACACTAGTAAAACTAAATGCATGCTCTTCAACCGAACACTGCTTGCACCCGCCCACCCGACTAGAATCACTACTCTCGACGGGTCTGACCTAGAGTATGTGGACAACTACAAATACCTAGGTGTCTGGTTAGACTGTAAACTCTCCTTCCAGACCCAAGGTTAAATCTAGAATCGGTTTCCTATTTCGCAACAAAGCCTCCTTCACTCATGCTGCCAAACATGCCCTCGTAAAACTGACTATCCTACCGATCCTTGACTTCGGCGATGTCATTTACAAAATAGCTTCCAACACTCTACTCAGCAAATTGGATGTAGTCTATCACAGTGCCATCTGTTTTGTCTCCAAATCCCCATATACTACCCACCTCTGTGACCTGTACGCTCTTGTTGGCTGGTCCTCACTACATATTCGTCGCCAAACCCACTGGCTCCAGGCCATCTATAAATCACTGCTAGGCAAATCCCCGCCTTATCTTAGCTCATTGGTCACCATAGCAACACCCACCCGTAGTATGCGCTCCAGCAGGTATATCTCACTGGTCATCCCCAAAGCCAACACCTCCTTTGGCCGCCATTCCTTCCAGTTCTCTTTTGCCAATGACTGGAACAAATTGCAAAAATCTCTGAAGCTGGAGACACTTATCTCCCTCACTAACTTTAAGCATCAGTTGTCAGAGCACCTTACCGATCACTGCACCTGTACACAGCCCATCTGAAATTAGCCCGCCCAACTACCTCATCCCTATATTGTTATTTATTTCGCTCATTTGTACCCCAGTATCTCTATTTGCACATCATCTCTTGAACATCTATCATTCCAGTGTTAATACTAATTGTAATTTTTTGCACTATAGCCTATTTATTGCCTTACCTCCATAACTTGCTACATTTGCACACACTGTATATATATTTTGTTGTATTTTTGACTTTATGTTTTGTTTTACCCCATATGTAACTCTGTGTTGTTGTTTTTATCGCAATGCTTTGCTTTATCTTGGCCAGGTCGCAGTTGTAAATGAGAACTTGTTCTCAACTGGCTTACCCGGTTAAATAAAGGTGAAATAAACAAATAAAATAAAAAATCTCACCCCGTGGGGTCAAAATGATCACAAGAACGGTGAGCAAAAATCCCAGAACCACACGGGGGGACCTAGTGAATGACCTGCAGAGAGCTGGGACCAAAGTAACAAAGCCTACCATCAGTAACACACTACGCCACCAGGGACTCAAATCCTGCAGTGCCAGACGTGTCCCCCTGCTTAAGCCAGTACATGTCCAGGCCCGTCTGAAGTTTGCTAGAGTGCATTTGGATGATCCAGAAGAGGATTGGGAGAATGTCATATGGTCAGATGAAACCAAAATATAACTTTTTGGTAAAAACTCAACTCGTCGTGTTTGGAGGACAAAGAATGCTGAGTTGCATCCAAAGAACACCATACCTACTGTGAAGCATGGGGGTGGAAACATCATGCTTTGGGGCTGTTTTTCTGCAAAGGGACCAGGACGACTGATCCGTGTAAAGGAAAGAATGAATGGGGCCATGTATCGTGAGATTTTGAGTGAAAACCTCCTTCCATCAGCAAGGGCATTGAAGATGAAACGTGGCTGGGTCTTTCAGCATGACAATGATCCCAAACACACCGCCCGGGCAACGAAGGAGTGGCTTCGTAAGAAGCATTTCAAGGTCCTGGAGTGGCCTAGCCAGTCTCCAGATCTCAACCCCATAGAAAATCTTTGGAGGGAGTTGAAAGGCCGTGTTGCCCAGCGACAGCCCCAAAACATCACTGCTCTAGAGGAGATCTGCATGGAGGAATGGGCCAAAATACCAGCAACAGTGTGTGAAAACCTTGTGAAGACTTACAGAAAACGTTTGACCTGTGTCATTGCCAACAAAGGGTATATAACAAAGTATTGAGAAACTTTTGTTATTGACCAAATACTTATTTTCCACCATAATTTGCAAATAAATTCATTAAAAACCCTACAATGTGATTTTCTGGATTTTCTTTCCTCATTTTGTCTGTCATAGTTGACGTGTACCTATGATGAAAATTACAGGCCTCTCTCATCTTTTTAAGTGGGAGAACTTGCACAATTGGTGGCTGACTAAATACTTTTTTTCCCCACTGTATGTGGTTTCCAGTTTGCATAAAGTTCTTTGAGGGCCGTCATGGTATCGGCTTGAGGGGGGATATACACTGCCGTGAATATAACCGAATAAAATTATCTTGGGAGATAATACGGTCGGCATTTGATTGTGAGATATTCTAGGTCGGGTGAACAAAAGGACTCGAATTCCTGTATGTTACTACAATTACACCATGAGTCGTTAATCATGAAACACACACCTCTGCCCTTCTGCTTCCCGGAGAGATATTTATTCCTGTCTGCGCGATGAACTGAGAACTGCTCTGGCTGGACCGATTTCGACAGAATATCCCCAGAGAGCCATGTTTCCGTGAAACAAAGTATGTTACAGGCCTTGATGTCTCTCGGGAAAGAAATCCTTGCCCGGAGTTCGTCAATCTTGTTAACCAAAGGCTGAACATTAGCGAGTAGTATACTTGGAAGCGGTGGGTGGTGTGCGCGCCTCCTAAGTCGAACCAGCAGGACGCTCCGAGTGCCTCTCCTCCGCCGGCGATGTTTTGGGTCAGCCGCTGGAATCAGTTCAGTTGCCATGGGGAGAGCAAACAAAGGATCTGCTTCGGGAAAGTTGTATTCCTGGTCGTAATGCTGGTGAATCCAATAATTTTCCCCGGCTGTATGTAATGATACAAAACACTTTCTGAGATAATAATGTAAAAAAATAAAACATTTTAAAAAATACTGCTAAGTTTCCTAAGAGCTAGTCGCAAGGCCGCCATCTTCGTCTGCGCCAGGAACATGACCATCAGCAGCATCAGAGCTTGGAAAAGCCTAATTACTTGTGGAATTCGACTGCCATCATGACTCGTGACCGCCGGTGTGGCGGTAATATGGTCACCGTAACAGCCCACCGTAACAGTCCTAGTTGCACCCCCCCACCTCAATTCGTCAGGGCATGGACTCTACAAGGTGTCGAAAGCATTCCACAGGGTTGCTGGCTCATGTTGACTACAATGCTTCCCACAGTTGTGTGAAGGCTGGATGTCCTTTGGGTGGCAGACAATTCTTGATACACACGGGAAACTGTTGAGCGAGAAAAGGTTATTGATACAAACTGGTGCAGCTACTACCATACCCCATTCAAAGGCACTTACATCTTTTGTCTTGCCCATTCACCCTCTGAATGGCACACATGCAAAATCCATGTCTCAATTGTCTCAAGGCTTAACAATCCTTCTTTAACCTGTTTCCTCCCCTTCATCTACACTGATTGAAGTGGATTTTACAAGTGAGATCAATAAGGTTTCATAGCTTTCACCTGGATTCACCTGGTCAGTCAATGTCACCTGATCAGTCTATGTTTTGTACACTCCGTGTATTCTGTTGCTGTTAACCCTAAGCTACACTCAGTGTATTCTGTTGCTGTTAACCCTAAGCTACACTCAGTGTATTCTGTTGCTGTTAACCCTAAGCTACACTCAGTGTATTCTGTTGTTGTTAACCCTAAGCTACACTCAGTGTATTCTGTTGCTAAGCTACACTCAGGTATTCAACAACTTCAGATCTTTGATGGTTTGAAAATAAATTGTCCATAGTGTCATATTCACAGTATAACTTGATTGACTTAAACCCTTGTACTCTGTGAGGGCCATATGCCATTCACAGTATTGATTTACTTGACTTAAACCCTTGTACTCTGTGAGGGCCATATGTCATTCACAGTATTGATTTACTTGACTTGAACCTTTGTACTCTGTGAGGGCCATATGTCATTCACAGTATTGATTTACTTGACTTGAACCTTTGTACTCTGTGAGGGCCATATGTCATTCACAGTATTGATTTACTTGACTTAAACCCTGGTAGTCTGTGAGGGCCATATGTCATTCAAAGTATTGCCATTTCAGTTTATGTACATTTTACCCTGCCCTCAGATGAGAAACCTAAGAAAAAAGGGATCTCCCCACTCTGCCTTTTGGGTGTGACAGCTTGGCAATGTCTGTGTATGCCAGACAGACATTCTGAGTAAGAACAGATGAGACAAGATATAAGCTGAAGGTTGAACACAAATACAGCCAATTTGACTGTGACATGTGGTTGTCCCACCTAGCTATCTTAAGATGAATGCACTAACTGTAAGTCGCTCTGGATAAGAGCGTCTGCTAAATGACTAACATGTAAATGTAAATATTTCCACAAAATATACCATAGATCTGTGACTACAAACCTACAATTCGGAAGGAGTAGTGAGTTTGAAGTAGGAATTGTGAATTGCCAAAAGAGTAACAGAAAGAGTGAGTCAGTAATAAACAGAGAGAGCAAGATGGTTAAGAGAGTAGATGAAAGAAGGCTAGGGAGAGATAGATCTGGTGAAATAGAAGGCTAGGGAGAGATAGATCTGGTGAAATAGAAGGCTAGGGAGAGATAGATCTGGTGAAATAGAAGGCTAGGGAGAGATAGATCTGGTGAAATAGAAGGCTAGGGAGAGATAGATCTGGTGAAATAGAAGGCTAGGGAGAGATAGATCTGGTGAAATAGAAGGCTAGGGAGAGAAATATCTGGTGAAATGGAAGGCTAGGGAAAATTACAGTGCCTTCAGAAAGTATTCACACCCCTTGACTTCTTCCACATTTTGTTGTGTTACAGCCTGAATTTAAAATTGATTAAATTGAGATTTTGTGTCACTGGCTTACAAACAATACCCCATAATGTTGAAGTGGAATTATGTTTTTAGAAATGTTTACAAATTAATAAAAAATGAAGAGCTGAAATGTCTTGAGTCAATAAGTATTCAACCCCTTTGTTATGGCAAGCCTAAATAAGTTCAAGAGTAAAAAATTGCTTAACAAGTCATATAATAAGCTGCATGGACTCACTCTGTGTGCAATAATAGTGTTTATAGAAAAGTTTGTGGTCATGCGCATGTCCTTAAGAATGTAGGTGCTGGGCTAATAAAGAATACTAGTAAAGAACAAGAACGCCCACACTCTGTTAAAGCTCCCAATTCACACTCTGTTAAAGCTCCCAATTCACACACTGTTAAAGCTCCCAATTCACACTCTGTTAAAGCTCCCAATTCACACTCTGTTAAAGCTCCCAATTCACACTCTGTTAAAGCTCCCAATTCACACTCTGTTAAAGCTCTCAATTCACACTCTGTTAAAGCTCCCAATTCACACTCTGTTAAAGCTCCCAATTCACACTCTGTTAAAGCTCCCAATTCACACTCTGTTAAAGCTCCCAATTCACACACTGTTAAAGCTCCCAATTCACACTCTGTTAAAGCTCCCAATTCACACTCTGTTAAAGCTCCCAATTCACACTCTGTTAAAGCTCCCAATTCACACTCTGTTAAAGCTCCCAATTCACACTCTGTTAAAGCTCTCAATTCACACTCTGTTAAAGCTCCCAATTCACACTCTGTTAAAGCTCCCAATTCACACTCTGTTAAAGCTCCCAATTCACACTCTGTTAAAGCTCCCAATTCACACTCTGTTAAAGCTCCCAATTCACACTCTGTTAAAGCTCCCAATTCACACTCTGTTAAAGCTCCCAATTCACACTCTGTTAAAGCTCCCAATTCACACTCTGTTAAAGCTCCCAATTCACACTCTGTTAAAGCTCCCAATTCACACACTGTTAAACCTCCCAATTCACACTCTGTTAAAGCTCCCAATTCACACTCTGTTAAAGCTCCCAATTCACACTCTGTTAAAGCTCCCAATTCACACTCTGTTAAAGCTCCCAATTCACACTCTGTTAAAGCTCCCAATTCACACTCTGTTAAAGCTCCCAATTCACACTCTGTTAAAGCTCTCAATTCACACTCTGTTAAAGCTCCCAATTCACACTCTGTTAAATCTCCCAATTCACACTCTGTTAAAGCTCCCAATTCACACACTGTTAAACCTCCCAATTCACACTCTGTTAAAGCTCCCAATTCACACTCTGTTAAAGCTCCCAATTCACACTCTGTTAAAGCTCCCAATTCACACTCTGTTAAAGCTCCCAATTCACACACTATTAAAGCTCCCAATTCACACTCTGTTAAAGCTCCCAATTCACTGCTTTATTGACAACGTTTCGATCTGAAACAGATCTTCGTCAGGTCAAACAAAGAGACTGAGTGCCCACATCCCAAAATATACACATTTCACCTCACATGACCATTACCCACATGACGCATGGTGGGTGCAAAAACAATTTGTGTATCTCTAATCATTTGATATCCATGAGATGGGTACATGTAGTAGTTACAGAATCTAATATATGTGTAGAAAATGAGCAAGTGGAGACCTGGAAGACAAGGACAAATCGACGTGACATATTCATGTGAGAAATTGTCTGATATCAACTCAGAGAGCTGATCTTGTGACGAGCCTCCATGAAATGTGCAGCCACAGGGTTTCTCTGGTCAAGGGTCCTGATATTACTCCTGTGTTCTGCTATCCTTGTTTTCAGGGCACAGACCACAAATAGACTTGATCGGGTATATCACATTTGTTGTGGAGCATGTGGTGATGCCCTTAGTCTTAATGGCCTTGCCCGTAAAAGGGTGATTGAACATTGTGCATTTGTTTTGTAAAGTTACACTGGGTACATCAGCCACGTCTATAATTACCATCCGGCACATTGTCTAGGAAGGTACTACGTGGTACTGGTGGAAGATCGGACCTCACCACCATTTGACTGATGTTGGGGGGTGCATCTGAAAACTACCCACGGGGGGTTCTTTTAAATGTATTTTCCAGTTGTGGATCAGTGCTCAAGATGTGTCAGTGATGTTGTCGAACTGTTTACCAAGTGTGGAGTATTGAAGGAAGCATTGAACGTGTTGGTCAGGAGGGTATTTAACATTATTTTTGAATGACTACCTCATCTCTGTACCCCACACATACAATTATTTTTAAGGTCCCTCAGTCGAGCAGTGCATTTCAAACACAGATTAATCCACAAAGACCAGGGAGGTTTTCCAATGCCTGGCAAAGATGGGTAAAAATAAAAAAGCAGACATTGAATAGCCCTTTGAGCATGGTGAAGTTATTAATTACACTTTGGATGGTGTATCAATACACCCAGTAACTACAAAGAAACAGGGGTCCTTCGTAACTCTGTTGCCGGAGAGGAAGGAAACCGCTCAGGGATTTCACCTTGAGGCCAATGGTGACTTAAAAACAGTTACAGAGTTGAATGGCTGTGATAGGAGAAAACTGAGGATGGATCAACAACATTGTTGTTACTCCACAATACTAGCCTAAATGACAGAGTGAAAATAAGGAAGTCTGTACATAATACAGATATTCCAAAACATGCATCCTGTTTGCAATAAGGCACTAAAGAAAAACTGCAAAATAAATTTGCAAAGAAATGAACTTTATGTCCTGAATACAAAGCATTATGTTGGGGCAAATCCAACTAAACACATCACTGAATACCACTCTTCATATTTTTAAGCATGGTGGTGTCTGCATCATGTTATGGGTATGCTTGTCATCTGCAACAACTAGGGAGTTGTTTAGGATAAAAATAAATGGAATAGAGCTAAGCACAGGCAAAATATTTTAGGAAAAACCTGGTTCAGACTGCTTTCCAACAGACACTGGGAGACTAATTCACCTTTCAGCAGGACAATAATCTAAAACACAAGGCCAAATATACACTGGAGTTGCTTACCAAGACAACATTGAATGTTCCTGAGTGGCCTAGTTACATTTTTACTTAAATTGGCTTGAAGATCTATGGCAAGACTTGAAAATGTCTGTCTAGTAATGATCAATAACCAACTTGATAGAGCATGAAGAATAATGTGCAAATATTGTACAATCCAGGTATGCAAATATCTTAGAGACTTACCCTGAAAGACTGACAGCTTTAATAGCTGTCAAATGTGATTCTAACATGTATTGACTCAGGGGGTTGAATACTTGTGTAATCAAGATATATTACTATTTTATTTTTCATACATTTTTTAGAAGTGTTAGAGTTTTTCTTCTACTTTGACATTACAGAGTTTGTTGTGTAGAAAGTTGACCCCCCCCCCCCAAAAAAAATAATAATATCACAATTAAATCTATTTTAATACCACCTTGTAACACAACAAAATGTGGAAAAAGTCAAGGGGGTGTGAAACCTTTCTGAAAGCAGTGTAGATGAGGAGAAAGAGAAGATCACGTCGGCTGTAAATATAAAGACACAGTAAAAAAAAAATATGTTTCAGATCTTATATATGTCTTATATATGTCAATCTCCTCCCTGTATCTGCCAGCCCAATAAACGTGTCTCACCTCCATAAAGGCGGTCTATTAAAAACTGCCCAGAGGTAAAAAGCCTGGCTAATCTTTAAATCTTCAAACAGTTTTCATCCCTGTGACATCCCAAGGTCACGTCGTTAATCAGCTGTATGATACAGGATGAAGACGGAGGAGCTGGAGGGAAAAGCAGCCTGGAGCGGCATGGGGCTGGGAAGAACTCTGTCTGCTGATAAGGAAGCTAGCCAGAGTGGCACGTGGCTCTCTACAAACTCCTCCTAACCAGCCTGGCAGGACTGGATATTTTCATGATATTGCTACTACCTGGGATTTGGGGTGACTGAGGAGACTGATGATGCCGTGTTAGGAAAGGGTTTTGTCAGGTCCCCCTCTCAAAAGAGGTCACTAACCCTTAAGAGTGTTTTCCTTTAAAAAAAAAAGGTTAAATAAAGGTTCAATACATGTTAAGTTCATTTTTAATGAAGGTTAAATACAGGTTAAAGAAATTGTACATAAATATTAAAGGTTAAATAAAGGTTAATTAATATCTGAAGAACAGGGTCTGTGTGGTGTGTTGGGTGTAATGTCTGGGTGAAGGACAGGGTCTGTGTGGTGTGTTGGGTCTAATGTCTGGGTTAAGGACAGGGTCTGTGTGATGTGTTGGGTCTAATGTCTGGGTTAAGGACAGGGTCTGTGTGATGTGTTGGGTCTAATGTCTGGGTTAAGGACAGGGTCTGTGTGATGTGTTGGGTCTAATGTCTGGGTTAAGGACAGGGTCTGTGTGGTGTGTTGGGTCTAATGTCTGGGTTAAGGACAGGGTCTGTGTGATGTGTTGGGTCTAATGTCTGGGTTAAGGACAGGGTCTGTGTGGTGTGTTGGGTCTAATGTCTGGGTTAAGGACAGGGTCTGTGTGGTGTATATGCCCTTCCTCCTCACACATAATCCATCCAGAGAGGAAACAGAAGAGTGATTCCATTAAAATGGCCTTCCTGGAAGAGGAAAATGAATAAATATTAATCAAGCATTGATTAAAGCGTTAAGACGATGGCTCATTATTCACAAGACCCACAACGAGCCACTCTTTCCCTTTCTCCCCTTGTCCCCAACGGATTATATATTGATTATATATTGATCAGACAGGGGAAAGAAAGAGAGCCGGAGAGAGACACAGACAGAGAGGAAGGGAGCGAGAGAGCTCGGCTACTCAATAATACTTGGAGGCCATTGTTCTGGCCTGTCATTATTCACCTGTGTAAATAATGGGCCTTGAATGCAAGTAAAAAACAGTCTGAGAGCCTTCATGCATTCGAAAAACCCACAGAGAGAGAGATAGAGAGAGCAAGAGAGAAGGCAAAGAAGAGAGAGAGAGCAATAGAGTGAAGAAAGGGAAGGGGGAAGAATCACAATGACTCACGGGCGATGCTATCTCCTAGGCGGGCGCAGGAGACCGCCAGGTAGAGATGTCTTGCCCAGAGAGATACAAGTCAAGGTTCACAGAGCAGGCTTTGGGGCCAACTCATACTTTGGGAAATCTAGATATTGTAGCACTCAAGCGTACATTCATACAGATAGGACACAATCTGCTGGACATACGTTCAGGTTGCGACGATGGTATGATTAGGCACCGTGTTAGGTTTTGGTTACGCGATACTGTCCGCGGGCACAGAAATGTACAAGTTTGGGTAGAGACACAGCATGCGAAGCCTAGCATGCGGATGAATGCAATATCTAATTATCAAGTTATTTTTCAAGAAGTAAAACTTTTTTAAATGGTAGTTACATTGTCCATTACATGCCTTTTTTTATAACAATAATTCTGGTATTCTGGGTCATGGATTGTAGGGATTTCCTAATATGGACACCACACAGTGAATACTTTGCCCTGATGCAGATGTCCTAACACGTACATTGTGTAGTGAATACTCTGCCCTGACGCGTATGTTCTAATATGGACGCCGTACAGTGAATACTCTGACTTGATATTCAGAGACACAGTGGACACTACAGGTGGAACAGACCAGCAGGCCTGAAAGAGGAAAAATCTGGAGAGCAACCATCACAGCCGCTAAGGCAAGGTTACAATGTGTATCCTATACTATGGCTTGTTGTCTACCACCAGCTGTCACAACAGGGAAATCCTATTTAAGGGGTCTACCCATCAGCAATATCATTTTCATAGAGAAGTTATGTTAAATCTCTGAAAATGAATGAGGTAACAATTTATTTGGATAGTCCATCTGTAGATGATCTAGATCAGTATAACATTTAAACTAACTGTCTACTAAACCCTTGTAGTGGAAAGATAGAGAGAGTGAACAAATGTGAACCGTGATGAAGATGCGTTTAGCGACTTGCTGGCGCCGAAGTCCAGCGTGTCACGATTTATGGCATTGTTTGAATGACAGACCATCTGTGTGCTATCACATTGGTCAAACACACCTTATCTGTGGCAATCTCCATGAAGAGACATTCCCACAGAAGACCTAGGGTCACTGAAGCCAGAAAACGTGAAGACTGATGAAACTTAAATCGCCAAAATGAATGTTACTGTGTGAATTAAATTGTCATGTTTGGATTGTTTCAAGAGTTCATAAAGAGCTATGGATTTTGATATTTTTCATTGTACTATAAGTTACAGTGGGGAAAAAAAGTGTTTAGTCAGCCACCAATTGTGCAAGTTCTCCCGCTTAAAAAGATGAGAGAGGCCTGTAATTTTCATCATAGGTACACGTCAACTATGACAGATAAATTGAGATTTTTTTTCTCCAGAAAATCACATTGTAGGATTTTTAATGAATTTATTTGCAAATTATGGTGGCAAATAAGTATTTGGTCACCTACAAACAAGCAAGATTTCTGGCTCTCACAGACCTGTAACTTCTTCTTTAAGAGGCTCCTCTGTCCTTCACTCGTTACCTGTATTAATGGCACCTGTTTGAACTTGTTATCAGTATAAAAGACACCTGTCCACAACCTCAAACAGTCACACTCCAAACTCCACTATGGCCAAGACCAAAGAGCTGTCAAAGGACACCAGAAACAAAATTGTAGACCTGCACCAGGCTGGGAAGACTGAATCTGCAATAGGTAAGCAGCTTGGTTTGACGAAATCAACTGTGGGAGCAATTATTGGGAAATGGAAGACATACAAGACCACTGATAATCTCCCTCGATCTGGGGCTCCACGCAAGATCTCACCCTGTGGGGTCAAAATGATCACAAGAACGGTGAGCAAAAATCCCAGAACCACACGGGGGGACCTAGTGAATGACTTGCAGAGAGCTAGGACCAAAGTAACAAAGCCTACCATCAGTAACACACTACGCCGCCAGGGACTCAAATCCTGCAGTGCCAGATGTGTCCCCCTGCTTAAGCCAGTACATGTCCAGGCCCGTCTGATGTTTGCTAGAGTGCATTTGGATGATCCAGAAGAGGATTGGGAGAATGTCATATGGTCAGATGAAACCAAAATAGAACTTTTTGGTAAAAACTCAACTCGTCGTGTTTGGAGGACAAAGAATGCTGAGTTGTATCCAAAGAACACCATACCTACTGTGAAGCATGGGGGTGGAAACATCATGCTTTGGGGCTGTTTTTCTGCAAAGGGACCAGGTCGACTGATCCGTGTAAAGGAAAGAAAGAATGGGGCCATGTATCGTGAGATTTTGAGTGAAAACCTCCTTCCATCAGCAAGGGCATTGAAGATGAAACGTGGCTGGGTCTTTCAGCATGACAATGATCCCAAACACACCGCCCGGGCAACGAAGGAGTGGCTTCGTAAGAAGCATTTCAAGGTCCTGGAGTGGCCTAGCCAGTCTCCAGATCTCAACCCCATAGAAAATCTTTGGAGGGAGTTGAAAGTCCGTGTTGCCCAGCGACAGCCCCAAAACATCATTGCTCTAGAGGAGATCTGCATGGAGGAATGGGCCAAAATACCAGCAACAGTGTGTGAAAACCTTGTGAAGACTTACAGAAAACGTTTGACCTGTGTCATTCCTCCATGCAGATCTCCTCTAGAGCAGTGATGTTTTGGGGCTGTCGCTGGGCAACACAGACTTTCAACTTAAGAACAGCGCCGGAGAAAATGGCTGCTGTTTTACAGCCCTCTAACCAATTGTACTATTATGTGTGTTTTTCCGCGTTATTTGTAATAAATTGGATGACTTAAGATTACGGTTATCCTACCAACGGGACATTAAAAACTGTAATATCTTATGTTTCACCGAGTCGTGGCTGAACGACGACATGGATAACATACAGCTAGCGGGCTACACGCTACATCGGCAGGATAGAACGGCTGACTCCGGTAAGACAAGGGGTGGCGGTCTGTGTATATTTGTAAACAACAGCTGGTGCACAAAATCAAATACTAAGGAAGTCTCGAGGTTTTGCTCGCCTGAGGTAGAGTATCTTATGATAAGCTGTAGACCACACTATTTACCAAGAGAGTTTTCATCTATATTTTTCATAGCTGTCTATTTACCACCACAAACCAATGCTGGCATTAAGATTGCACTGAATGAGCTGTATAAGGCCATAAATCAACAGGAAAACGCTCATCCAGATGCAGCACTCCTAGTGGCTGGGGACTTTAATGCAGGGAAACATAAATCCGTTCTACCTAATTTCTACCAGCATGTTAAATGTGCAACCAGAGGAAAAAAAAACTCTAGACCACCTTTACTCCACACACAGAGACGCATACAAAGCTCTCCCTCGCTTTCTATTTGGCAAATCTGACCATAACTCTATCCTCCTGATTCCTGCTTATAAGCAAAAACTAAAGCAGGAAGCACCAGTGACTCGGTTAATAAAAAAGTGGTCAGATGACACAGATGCTAAGCTACAGGACTGTTTTGCTAGCACAGACTGGAACATGTTCCGGGATTCTTCAGAAAGCATTGAGGAGTACACCACATCAGTCACTGGCTTCATCAATAAGTGCATTGATGATGTCGTCCCCACAGTGACCGTACGTACATACCCCAACCAGAAGCCATGGATTACAGGAAACATCCGCACTGAGCTAAAGGGTAGAGCTGCCGCTTTCAAGGAGCGGGACTCTAACCCGGACGCTTATAAGAAATCCCGCTATGCCCTCCGACGAACCATCAAACAGGCAAAGAGTCAATACAGGACTAAGATTGAATCGTACTACACTGGCTCTGACGCTCGTCGGATGTGGCAGGGCTTGAAAACTATTACAGACTACAAAGTGAAGCACAGCCGCGAGCTGCCCAGTGACACAAGACTTCCAGACGAGCTAAACCACTTCTATGCTCGCTTCGAGGCAAGCAACACTGAAGCATGCATGAGAGCACCAGCTATTCCGGATGACTATGTGATCACGCTCTCCGTAGCCGATGTGAGTAAGACTTTTAAGGAGGTCAACATTCACAAGGCCGCAGGGCCAGACGGATTACCAGGACGTGTACTCCGAGCATGTGCTGACCAACTGGCAAGTGTCTTCACTGACATTTTCAACATGTCCCTGACTGAGTCTGTAATACCAACATGTTTCAAGCAGACCACCATAGTCCCCGTGCCCAAGGACTCTAAGATAACCTGCCTAAATGACTACCGACACGTAGCATTGACGTCTGTAGCCATGATGTGCTTTGAAAGGCTGGTCATGGCTCACATCAACAGCATTATCCCAGAAACACTAGACCCACTCCAATTTGCATACCGCCCCAACAGATCCACAGATGATGCAATCTCTATTGCACTCCACACTGCCCTTTCCCACCTGGACAAGAGGAACACCTACGTGAGAATGCTATTCATTGACTACAGCTCAGCATTCAACACCATAGTGCCCTCAAAGCTCATCACTAAGCTAAGGATCCTGGGACTAAACACCTCCCTCTGCAACTGGATCCTGGACTTCCTGACGGGCCGCCCCCAAGTGGTAAGGGTAGGTAACAACACATCTGCCACACTGATCCTCAACACAGCGGCCCCTCAGGGGTGCGTGCTCAGTCCCCTCCTGTACTCCCTGTTCACCCATGACTGCATGGCCAGGCACGACTCCAACACCATCATTATGTTTGCCGACGACACAACAGTGGTAGGCCTGATCACCGACAACGATGAGACAGCCTATAGGGAGGAGGTCAGAGACCTGGCCATGTGGTGCCAGGACAACAACCTCTCCCTCAACGTGACCAAGACAAAGGAGATGATTGTGGACTACAGGAAAAAAAGAGGACTGAGCACGCCCCCATTCTCATCGACGGGGCTGTAGTGGAACAGGTTGAGAGCTTCAAGTTCCTTGGTTTCCACATCACCAACAAACTGTCATGGTCCAAACACACCAAGACAGTCGTGAAGAGGGCACGACAAAGCCTATTCCCCCTCAGGAGACTGAAAAGATTTGGCATGGGTCCTCAGATCCTCAAAAGATTCTACAGCTGCACCATCGAGAGCATCCTGACTGGTTGCATCACCGCCTGGTATGGCAACTGCTTGACCTCCGACCGCAAGGCACTACAGAGGGTAGTGCGTACGGCCCAGTACATCACTGGGGCCAAGCTTCCTGCCATCCAGGACCTCTATACCAGGCGGTGTCAGAGGAAAGCCCTCAAAATTGTCAAAGACTCCAGCCACCCTAGTCATAGACTGTTCTCTCTGCTACCGCACGGCAAGCGGTACCGGAGTGCCAAGTCTAGGTCCAAAAGACTTCTCAACAGCTTCTACCCCCAAGCCATAAGACTCCTGAACAGCTAATCATGGCTACCTGGACTATTTGCACTGCCCCCCCACCCCATCCTTTTACGCTGCTGCTACTCTGTTAATTATTTATGCATAGTCACTTTAACTCTGCCCACATGTACATATTACTTCAACTACCTCACTACCTCAATATTTTACTTCTACTCTTTTTTTCTCAACACTTTTTTTGTTGTTGTTTTATTTTGACTTTTTTGTAAAAAATAAATGCACTGTTGGTTAAGGGCTGTAAGTAAGCATTTCACTGTAATGTCTGCACCTGTTGTATTCGGCGCATGTGGCCAATAAAATTTGATTTGATTTTATTAGATTTTATTGCCAACAAAGGGTATATAACAAAGTATTGAGAAACTTTTGTTATTGACCAAATACTTATTTTCCACCATAATTTGCAAATAAATTCATAACAAATCCTACAATGTGATTTTCTGGAGAAAAAAAATCTCATTTTTTCTGTCATAGTTGACGTGTACCTATGATGAAAATTACAGGCCTCTCTCATCTTTTTAAGTGGGAGAACTTGCACAATTGGTGGCTGACTAAATACTTTTTTTCCCCCACTGTATATTAATGTATTGTTACAGAGAAACTGTGTTATTCTGTTCGTCGGACGGCGGATGGTTAAAAAAGGAGTGACACAGGGATGTGCTCTTATCATACAGTGTTGAGGTGTGGTGATTAAATTAGAGAACGCATGTGAAGTTTTATGCCTTTCGTTTTAATGTTTTGGGCCATGCAAAGTGATGTTAATTAGACGATGGGAGATACTGGGATTTGGTGGTCTTGGAAGAATAAAAGCTGGGTTTAAACATCGGTCGATCATGGAGTCATTGGTAAATCCTGTCATAGTGGTGAATGTTCTATGCTGTTGAGACTTATAATATGTTGTATTCTTTTTATCGTGAAGATTTCTGGTATGTTAATTGTATTCTTATTGCGTAACTGTAATAAATCAGATTACTTTTAAATGGATATGAACCGTAGTCCTCACATTTCTGAGTAATATTCCTTGAATTATTATTTGGTGAAATGTCTAATGGTAAATGTTATTCACAATATACATAGCATATATGCTCAGTCTCTAACTGTGCATCTCTGAGTTAAGGTTAACTCAATCATTTAATGCTAGGACATTGATTGTAAGATATTAGCTCCTTGTCCCACAACCTCTTAATAATTTCACAATGGTAAACCTAGACACGTGAATCATATAGTATTCCGGGTGGTGACTCAAGGCTCGTAACCTTGGCTGTACCCACTGGATACGACTATGGATGGGCCTATAGCATTCACATAATAATGGAGTCACATAGTACATCCTATTAGGGTCATAGACCCTCTACACTAATTCTCTGTCTTCCTCAGACGAAGTGAATTTTCACTATTCTACACCCCAGCCCTAACCCTTATCCTAGCCCCAACCCTAACCCTTATCCTAACCCCAACCCTAACCCTTATCCTAGCCCCAACCCTAACCCTTATCCTAGCCCCAGCCCTAACCCTTATCCTAGCCCCAGCCCTAACCCTTATCCTAGCCCCAACCCTAACCCTTATCCTAGCCCCAGCCCTAACCCTTATCCTAACCCCAGCCCTAACCCTTATCCTAACCCCAGCCCTAACCCTTATCCTAACCCCAGCCCTAACCCTTATCCTAGCCCCAGCCCTAACCCTTATCCTAGCCCCAGCCCTAACCCTTATCCTAGCCCCAGCCCTAACCCTTATCCTAGCCCCAGCCCTAACCCTTATCCTAGCCCCAGCCCTAACCCTTATCCTAGCCCCAACCCCAACCCTTATCCTAGCCCCAGCCCTAACCCTTATCCTAACCCCAGCCCTAACCCTTATTCTAACCCCAGCCCTAACCCTTATCCTAACCCCAGCCCTAACCCTTATCCTAACCCCAGCCCTAAACCTTATCCTAGCCCCAGCCCTAACCCTTATCCTAGCCCCAGCCCTAACCCTTATCCTAGCCCCAACCCCAACCCTTATCCTAGCCCCAGCCCTAACCCTTATCCTAGCCCCAGCCCTAACCCTTATCCTAGCCCCAACCCCAACCCTTATCCTAGCCCCAGCCCTAACCCTTATCCTAACCCCAACCCTAATCCTTATCCTAGCCCCAACCCCAACCCTTATCCTAGCCCCAGCCCTAACCCTTATCCTAACCCCAACCCCAACCCTTATCCTAGCCCCAGCCCTAACCCTTATCCTAGCCCCAACCCCAACCCTTATCCTAGCCCCAGCCCTAACCCTTATCCTAGCCCCAGCCCTAACCCTTATCCTAACCCCAACCCTAACCCTTATCCTAACCCCAGCCCTAACCCTTATCCTAACCCCAGCCCTAACCCTTATCCTAGCCCCAGCCCTAACCCTTATCCTAGCCCCAGCCCTAACCCTTATCCTAACCCTTATTCTATATATCACTTGTGAGCCTTGGAGAGAGAGTTCACGTTCCTGAGCAGCTCTGCTAACTCAGAGAAACGGACAAAGAACAGACAAAGAAACGGACAAAGAACAGACAAAGAACAGACAAATAACAGACAAAGAACAGACAAAGAACAGACAAAGAACAGACAAAGAAACGGACAAAGAACAGACAAAGAACAGACAAAGAAACGGACAAAGAACAGACAAAGAAACGGACAAACTTTAAACACTTCTTACTTTGTTACATTGCAATTTATAACAGATTGATGGTGACAAGAAGTGGATAACTAGGCAGTGTTATTAGAGAAAGGCAGACATAAGGAAATAAGGGCTGTTAGGGTGAAGTGTTACCTGACAGGGCTGGAACTACGTGGTATTTAAGTGATTTATAGGATGAAATAGTATGAATAAATTCATAACGTTTTTTCTGAAAATATGTCAATCATTATTTGAATATGTTGGTAACCCGTTGTATAAAAATGAAAATTACCTCGAAGCCGGTGTTTGGAGGATATATTGGCATGGGTGTTGTTAGGCCCGAGACGAAGTCGATATATCCTCCAAACACCGGCTTCGAGGGTATTATCATTTTTATACAACGGGTTACCAACATATTCAAATAATGATTGACATATTTTCAGAAAAAACGTTATGAATTTATTCATACTATTTCATCCTATAAATCTAGGGTTGCTACCCAAGCCGGCTGGTCGTTCAGTCTTTTTGTTCCGTATCTATGGATTCGTTCTAAATGTTCCATTGCCATACTGTCTGGCAACGTTCTTATCCCTTGCGTGCTAGCTAGCCAACTATGGCTAACTTACAGTCATGTCAAAAAATGCAGCCAGAATAAGTAGCTGCATTTGCATTTGTTTAAGCTGTTTTCAAGTGTTTCTATACATCCATAACAATGAGCTAATGAGGCTCGATTTCGCCTGGCATAGAAAATGTGCTGACTCGTCAGGACACTGTTGTTCAGAGGAACTAGCCAACAACACAGCTAAAACAATTACTTCAAACTGAAGCTGGAAAGACTGCAAACTAGCAATTGACTAGCAAACTATATCCATAAAAATGATGCCAGCTCATTCATGATTTTGACTGGTTGATAAACGCTGCCTGCCTGTCTGTCTCGTCCCGACTCCCGACACGTTCATTACTATGGGACAGCTGGAGATCGAATTTAAATGATGAAACAATGTTGCAAATGTCGGAGAGACAGACAGCAAGCTTTTTACAAATCTCCGCTGTTGAAAACTAATTGCTAGTCTAAAAGAAATGTGAGAAAATGTCTAGATGCTTTTTATAGTGGAGATCATGTTTATAAATTGCTTGGCTGGGATGATGAGACAGTGGATTGCGCAGTCAGATGGAACAGAGTAAACAGGCATTTTAACGTCATAGATTTAGCCAGTGGTAACTTGCGGAATAGACATCGGCTGGAATGCAGTTTTAACCAATCAGCATTCAGGATTAGACCCACCCGTTGTATAAACCATCGATAGACTACGCTACTACCATGCCTAACAAAGAGGAAGGTGTCACGCTTGCACAGGTGAAATAAATTTTATATATAAAATACTGGTAGATTAAACAAACAAAAGAATGAATGATCTGACCAGAGAGGTCCAGTACCCAGAGAGAGCTTGATGAGTTGAAAAAGGACTGCAGCAGTATGACAACTAACCGTGAGTCCACGAGGAAAAACATCAACACTGTCTGTGAATCAATGTCAATAATGAAAAGGAAGCAGGAGTACCTAGAAGGACGATCAAGGCAAAATAACGTTGTTGTGGATGGAATCCTAGAGTCTCCACACGAGACCTGGACATAGTCTGGGGAGTTTGAATGAGGAAAATTATCTACAAAAAGCTGCAGATAGATTATGAGAAGATTGAGGTGGATGTGCGCCCACAGGATTGGAAAACCTATCTCCGGTCCTAGGTGACAAACCCAGGTCGATAGTGGTAAAGTTCCTGATGTACAAGGACAAGGTGGCTACTGTCAGACTGGGGTGATGTGTATGCGGCAGTGAAGTCAGGCGCAGGACACAGAGGATCAGGAATGACTACTTTACTACCAGTAATACGCACAAAAACAAAAGTCTCCAACACTAGAGGAGTAACACGCGGAGTGCGTAAAAATAACGAGCTAGCAATGCCAAACATACGACAGGACAAAAGGACAATAACACACAAAGGCAAACATAAAACAAGGGAACTTATATGTTACATAATCAATACAAAATAAGAAACAGGTGTACAAACTAGACAACACTGTCACTAGAACCGATGTGGATGTGGTGGAGGAGTCAGGCGCAGGACACAGAGGTGAAGTCCAACAGACTTTAATAGTCTAATGATTAAGAGGAAAAAACCTGACCTCGAATAACACCAAGAGGCGAGGGAAAATTACGCACCCGCGTAAACACTAAACACAAAACAAAACAGGGTGCAAACACGTAGCTCCGACAAAGTGGCAGTCATAACAACACACAATCAGTCTAGTGCAAAACAAGGAATTTATAAGACACGTAATCAACACACAAATGGACACAGGTGTAACAGACAGACAAAAGTAATCAAATAACGAAACATAGAGCGGTGGCAGGTAGTACTCCGGGGACGGCGAACGCCGAAGCCTGCCCGAACCAGGAGGAGGAGCAGTCTCGGCCGAATCCGTGACAGTACCCCCCCCCTTGACGCGCGGCTCCAGCCGTGCGCCGACCCCGGCCTCGGGGACGGCCAGGAGGACGCGGACCCGGGCGCGTGGGATGCCCACGGTGGAACTCAGTCAGGAGGGATGGATCGAGTATGTCCCTCCTGGGCACCCAGCACCGTTCCTCCGGACCGTACCCCTCCCACTCCACGAGATACTGGAGACCACTCATCCGGCGCCTCGAGTCCAAGACGGTCCGGACCCTGTACGCCGGGGCCCCCTCGATGTCCAAAGGGGGCGGAGGGGTCTCTCCTATCTCATCTTCTTGGAGTGGGCCAGCTACCACCGGCCTGAGAAGAGACACATGGAACGAGGGGTTAATATTTTTATACTCTATAGGCAGTTGTAACCTGTAACACACCTCGTTCAATCTTCTCAGGACTTTGAAGGGCCCCACAAACCGCCGACCCAGCTTCCGGCAGGGCAGGCGGAGGGGCAGGTTTCGAGTCGAGAGCCAGACTCGATCTCCCGGTGCGTACACCGGTCCCTCACTGCGGTGGCGATCGGCGCTCGCCTTTTGTAGACGGATGGCACGCTGCAGATGGACATGGGCAGCGTCCCACGTCTCCTCCGAGCGCCGAATCCACTCGTCCACCGCAGGGGCCTCGATCTGGCTCTCGTGCCATGGTGCCAGGACCGGCTGATAACCTAAAACACACTAGCTAACGTTGGCCATCAGTATTTCATGCTAAGACAGTGCACGGTCCGGCCAATACCTGGATGTCCAGAGGAGGGTGATGTATGAGCCCAATAAATAAGACGATCACGAATCTCGAGCGGAACGTACGTCCGCCCCACAGGACACTCGGGGGGAGTAGGGTCGGTACGCAGTGCCCGCTCGATTTCCGCATCGACCTCCCATACCACCGGAGCCACCAAACAAGACTCCGACAATATGGAAGTAGGCTCGTTGGACCTCTCCTCTGTGTCATACCGCCGGGACAGGGCGTCTGCCTTACCATTCTGGGACCCTGGGATGTATGTGATCTTAAAAACAAACCGGGTTAGGAACATGTTCCACCTAGCCTGACGTGGGTTCAATCTCCTAGCTGCCCGGATGTACTCCAGGTTACGGTGATCAGTCAGAATGAGGAAAGGGTGTTGAGCCCCCTCAAGCCAATGCCTCCACACCTTTAGGGCCTGGACTACGGCTAACAGCTCCCTGTCCCCAACGTCATAGTTGCGCTCCGCCGAGCTGAGCTTCTTGGAGTAGAACGCACAGGAGCGGAGTTTAGGTGGCGTGCCGGACCGTTGTGACAGAACTGCCCCAATACCGGTCTCGGACGCGTCTACCTCTACTTGGAATGGTAAAGAGGGATCCGGATGCGCCAGCACAGGAGCCGAGGTGAACAGGTTCTTCAGCTTGACAAATGCCCTGTCCGCCTCAGCCGACCACTGCAAACGAACCGGACCCCCCTTTAGCAGGGACGTAATGGGAGCTGCAACCTGTCCAAAACCCCGAATAAACCTCCGGTAGTAATTAGCAAAACCCAAGAACTGCTGCACCTCTTTTACAGTGGTTGGAGTTTGCCAATTACGCACGGCCGATACCCGGTCTACCTCTATCTCCACACCAGACGCGGACAACCGATAACCCAAAAAGGAGACGGACTCCTGGAAGAACAGGCATTTTTCTGCCTTGACATACAAGTCATGCTCCAACAGTCTTCTCAACACTCGGCGCACCTGGGCTACATGCTCGGCTCGTGTAGAAGAGTACACTAGGATGTCGTCGATGTAAACTACTACACCCTGCCCATGCATGTCCCGGAAAATCTCGTCAACAAAGGATTGGAAGACTGAAGGAGCATTCATTAACCCGTATGGCATGACGAGATACTCGTAATGACCCGAGGTGGTGCTAAATGCTGTTTTCCATTCATCCCCCTCCCTAATGCGCACCAGATTGTACGCGCTCCTGAGATCCAACTTTGTGAAGAACCGCGCTCCGCGTAATGATTCCGTCATCGTCGCAATCAGTGGAAGTGGGTAACTGTATTTAACTGTGATCTGATTGAGACTACGGTAATCAATACACGGGCGCAATCCCCCGTCCTTCTTCTTCACAAAGAAGAAACTCGAGGAGACCGGGGAAGTGGAGGACCGTATGTATCCCTGTGCCAAGGACTCGGCTATGTAAGTCTCCATAGCCGCTGTTTCCTCTTGAGACAGGGGATACACACGACTCCGTGGAAGAGCCGCTCCTGTTTGGAGATTTATCGCACAGTCCCCCTGTCTATGAGGAGGTAGCCGTGTTGCCCTCGATTTGCTGAACACGAGTGCTAAATCCTCATACTCAGGGGGAATGCGCAGTGCGGGCATTTGGTTCGGACTCTCTACCGAGGTCGCCGCTACGGAAACACCTAGACATCTCCCTACACACTGGGCAGACCACTCCATAAGAGCCCTCTGTTGCCACGCTATGGTAGGATCATGGGTGCTTAACCAGGGAAGGCCCAACACCACGGGGTACGCAGGAGAGTCAATCAGATAAAACTGAATGATCTCCTCATGACCCCACTGCGTCGTCATCGTCAGTGGTGCTGTGACCTCCCTGATCAGGCCCGACCCCAACGGCCGGCTGTCTAATGCGTGGACAGGGAATGGAGCTTCTACCGGCCGAAGGGGAATTCCTAACCTACAACAAAATGCCCGATCAATAAAGTTCCCAGCTGCGCCTGAATCTACTAGCGCCTTATGCTGGGAATGAGGTTCCACCTGTGGAAACCTCACAGGAATACTCATGTGACCAACAGAAAGCTCTGGGTAAGTGGGGCGCCTACTCACCTGAAATGACTCCCCAGTGCGTGGCCTGTTGTCACCTCTCCCAGGAGACCCTCCCCAGCACCTGGCCGCGGTGTGTCCTCCACGACCACAGGTGGTGCAGGGGATGGCACCCCTCGGGTTCCCTCTCCTCCTCTCTCTAGCGCCAGCACCCCCGAGCTCCATGGGAATCGGCTCGGAGGTGCTGGAGGGTGGAATGGACGACCCCCACTCGGGACGTCCGCGGGTAGCCAGCAGGGTGTCTAGACGGATGGAAATGTCCACCAACTGGTCAAACGACAGGTTGGTGTCCCTGCAGGCCAGCTCACGACGAACGTCCTCTCGTAGGCTACACCGGTAGTGGTCGATGAGGGCCCTCTCATTCCACCCCGCATCCGCCGCTAGTGTCCGGAACTCCAGTGCGAACTCCTGTGCGCTCCTCTTCCCCTGTCGGAGGTGGAATAGACGCTCTCCCGCCGCTTTCCCCTCAGGTGGATGATCGAAGACAGCCCTGAAGCGGCGGGAGAACTCTGCGTAGGTGATGGTTGCGGCGTCTATCCCCCTCCATTCGGCGTTGGCCCACTCCAACGCCTTGCCGGAGAGACAGGAGATGAGGGCGGAGACGCTCTCGTATCCCGAGGGCGCCGGGTGTATGGTGGCAAGGTAAAGTTCCACCTGCAGGAGGAATCCCTGACACCCGGCTGCAGAACCGTCATATGCCCTCGGGAGCGAGAGCCGAATGCCACTGGGTTCCGGTGCTGAGAGAGGAGGACTGGCCGTTGGTGATGGGATGTTGTAAGAGTGCGTGGGCACCTCTCGATTCACCAATCGGCGCAGAGTGTTGGACACCTCGTCCATGGCGGCCCCGAGTTGCCGGATCATGGTGTCCTGGTAGTTGATCCGGTCTTCCAGGGATTCGGGTGCCGCCGCCGTTCCTGCTGACTCCATGTTGGTGTGTTGTTCTGTCACTAGAACCGATGTGGATGTGGTGGAGGAGTCAGGCGCAGGACACAGAGGTGAAGTCCAACAGACTTTAATAGTCTAATGATTAAGAGGAAAAAACCCGACCTCGAATAACACCAAGAGGCGAGGGAAAATTACGCACCCGCGTAAACACTAAACACAAAACAAAACAGGGTGCAAACACGTAGCTCCGACAAAGTGGCAGTCATAACAACACACAATCAGTCTAGTGCAAAACAAGGAACTTATAAGACACGTAATCAACACACAAATGGACACAGGTGTAACAGACAGACAAAAGCAATCAAATAACGAAACATAGAGCGGTGGCAGCTAGTACTCCGGGGACGGCGAACGCCGAAGCCTGCCCGAACCAGGAGGAGGAGCAGTCTCGGCCGAATCCGTGACAAACACAAGACACACAACGAAACATCGATCGGCAGTAGCTAGTACTCCGGGGACGACGAACGCCGAAGCCTGCCCGAGCAAGGAGGAGGAGCAGCCTCGGCGGCATCCGTGACAGCTACTATGGAGAGAGCTAAGAACTTGAGAGGAACCAACATCTTCCTCAACGAGGACTACTCTGGAACGGTGTGCAAAAGGCGAAGAGAACTGAACCCAGCTATGAAAGCTGCCAGAAAAAGGCGAAGAGAACTGAACCCAGCTATGAAAGCTGCCAGAAAAAGGCGAAGAGAACTGAACCCAGCTATGAAAGCTGCCAGAGACATTGCTTACATCCACTACGACAGGCTCATTGTCCACCCTCCCACCCAAAAGCATGGAAGGGGTGAGAGAACCAAGTAGATGGGTTCATAGCCTAAACCCCGCACCATGAATTACGGTTTTGTTTGTGGTTTTCCATATTATGTTTATCTCTAATAAGCTAACCAGGAAAGGGCTAAAAATAGCCCAAATTAATATATGCAGCCTAAGAAATAAGGTTAAGGAAATCAATAACTTGCTAACCTCACATAACATTCATATATTAGCCATCACTGAGACTTAGATAATTCACTTGACAACACTGCAGTAGCAGTACAGGGATGTAACATCCATACAAGAGACAGGAATACATATGGGGGAGGTGTTGCTATATATGTTCAGAGACAAATTCCTGTGAAGCTTAGAGAGGATCTCATGTCAAAGGTTGTTTAAGTGTTGTGGTTGCAGGTTCACCTGCCACATCTAAAGCCTATTTATTTTGGGGTGCTGGTACTGGCCACCAAGTGCTAACAGTCAGAATTTGGATAATATGTGTGAAATGCTTGATAGTGTATGTGATGTTAACAGAGAGGTCTATTTTCTGGGTGACCTGAACTGGTTTTCATCAAGCTGTCCGCTCAAGAAGAAGCTGCTCACTGTAACCAATGCCTGTAATCTGGTTCAGGTTATTAATCACTCTATTTGGCAAATCTGACCATAACTCTATCCTCTTGATTCCTGCTTACAAGCAAAAACTCAAACAGGAAGTGGTCCGATGAAGCAGATGCTAAACTACAGGACTGTTTCGCTGGCACTGACTGGAATATGTTCCACGATTCATCCGGTGGCATTGAAGAGTTTACCACATCAGTCACCGACTTCATTTACAGTTGAAGTCGGAAGTTTACATACACCTTAGCCAAATACATTTAAACTCTGTTTTTCACAATTCCTGACATTTAATCCTAGTAAAAATTCCCTGTCTTAGGTCAGTTAGGATCACCACTTTATTTTAAGAATGTGAAATGTCAGAATAATAGTAGAGAGAATTATTTATTTCAGCATTTATTTATTTCAACACATTCCCAGTGGGTCAGAAGTTTACATACACTCAATCAGTATTTGGTAGCATTGCCTTTAAATTGTTTAACTTGGGTCAAACGTTTCGTATAGCCTTCCACATGCTTCCCACAATAAGTTGGGTGAGTTTTGGCCCATTCCTCCTGACAGAGCTGGTGTAACTGAGTCAGGTTTGTAGGCCTCCTTGCTCACACACACTTTTTCAGTTCTGCCCACACATTTTCTATATGATTGAGGCCAGAGCTTTGTGATGGCCACTCCAATACCTTGACTTTGTTGTCCTTAAGCCATTTTTCCACAACTTTGGAAGTATGCTTGGGGTCATTGTCCATTTGGAAGACCCATTTGCGACCAAGCTTTAACTTCCTGACTGATGTCTTGAGATGTTGCTTCAATATGTCCACATCATTTTCCTTCTTCATGATGCCATCTATTTTGTGAAGTGCACCAGTCCCTCCTGTAGCAAAGCACCCCCACAGCATAATGCTGCCACCCCCATGCTTCACGGTTGGGATGGTGTTCTTCGGCTTGCAAGTCCCCGCTTTTTCCTCCAAACATAACAATGGTCATTATGGCCAAACAGTTCTATTTTTGTTTCATCAGACTAGAGGACATTTCTCAAAAAAGTATGATAATTGTCCCCATGTGCAGTTGCAAACTGTAGTCTGGCTTTTTTATGGCGATTTTGGAGCAGTGGCTACTTCCTTGCTGAGCGGCCTTTCAGGTTATGCCAATATAGGACTCATTTTACTGTGGATATAGATACTTTTGTACCTGTTTCCTCCAGCATCTTCACAAGGTCCTTTGCTGTTGTTCTGGGATTGATTTGCACTTTTCGCACCAAAGTACGTTCATCTCTAGGAGACCGAATGCGTCTCCTTCCTGAGCAGTATGACGGCTACGTGGTCCCATGGTGTTTATACTTGCATACTATTGTGTGTGCAGTAGAACGTGGTACCTTCAGGCATTTGTAAATTGCTCCCAAGGATGATCCAGACTTGTGGAGGTCTACAATGTTTTTTTCTGAGGTCTTGGTTGATTTCTTTTGATTTTCCCATGATGTCAAGCAAAGAGGCACTGAGTTTGAAGGTAGGCCTTGAAATACATCCACAGGTACACCTCCAATTGACTCAAATTATGTCAATTAGCCTATCAGAAGCTTCTAAAGCCATGACATCATTTTCTGGAATTTCCCAAGCTGTTTAAAGGCACAGTCAACTTAGTGTATGTAAACTTCTGACCCACTGGAATTGTGATACAGTGAATTATAAGTGAAATAATCTGTCTGTAAACAATTGTTGGAAAAATGACTTGTGTCATGCACAAAGTAGACGTCCTAACCGACTTGCCAAAACTATAGTTTGTTAACAAGAAATGTGTGGAGTGGTTGAAAAACAAGTTTTAATGACGCCAACCTAAGTGTATGTAAACTTTCGACTTCAACCGTATATTATCCACGTGTATTGATTATATTTTCACTAATGCTGCAGAACTTTGTTCTAAAGGTGTATCCACACCCATCGGATGTAGTGACCACAATAATAATAGCTGTATACAGAAAAGCCAAACTTCCAAAGGCACAGCCTAAAATGGCGTATAGGAGATCATACCAAACGTTTTGCAGTGATTCCTATGCTGACGATGTAAAGAAGATTGATTGGTCTAATGTGTGTAATGGGGAGGAGCATCCATATGTTGCACAACTCATTCCAGTTATTGATAAACATGCACCTATTAAGAAACTGACCTGTTAGAACTGCTAAGGTGCCGTGAATTGATGAGGAACTGAAAAACTGTATGGTTGAAAGAGATGAGGCAAAATGAAGCTAATGGAGTGGCTAATAAGTCTGGCTGCACATCTGATTGACAAACCTACTGTAAATTGTGAAATTATATGACTAAACTGAACAAAGAGAAGAAGAAACTGTATTATGAAACTTAGATAAATTATATAAAATATGATGGAAAAAACTTTAAATGAAATTATGGGCAGAAAGACTAATTCAACAACGTCTTTTATTGAATCAGATGGCTCATTCATCACAAAACCCTTTGATGTGGCCAATTATTTCAACAACTACTTCATTGGCAAAGTGGGCAAACTAAGGCATGAAATGCCAACAACAAACTGTGAGTGATCATATTCATGCGTAAAATTTCTAATTATGAAAGAAAATAAATTTTTATTTAAATTTCATAAAGTTAGCGAGGAAGAGGTGAAATGTATTTTGCTGGCCATCAATAATGAGAAACCACTTGGTATTGACAACTTAGATGGAAAGCTACTGAGGATGGTAGACAAATATGTTGCCACCCTATTTCCCATATCTTCAATCTGAGCTTGGAGAAAAACATTTTCCCTCAGACCTGGAGGGAAGATAAAGTCATTCCGCTACCCAAGAATGGTAAAGCACCCTTTTTTGGTTTTTACTGCAGACCAATAAGTACACTGCCGGCTCATAGCAAACTTTTGGAAGGAATTGTGTTTGATCAGATGCAATGTTATTTCTCTATGAACAAATTAACAACAGACTTTCAGCACGCCTATAGAGAAGGGCATTCTACATGCACTGCACTGATACAAATGACTGATGATTGGCTGAAAGAAATTGATAATAAGAAGATGGTGGGTGCTGTACTGTTATATTTCAGGGCAGCCTTCGATATTATTGATCTGTTAGCTGAAAAACGTATGTGTAATGGCTTTACACCCTCTGCCATATCGTGGATCAAAAGCTATCTATCTAATAGAACACAGAGGGTTTTCTTCAAGGGAAGCCTCGCTAATGTAATACATGTAAAGTGTGGAATTCCACAAGGGATCTGTCTTGGCCCGCTACAGTTTCCTATTTTTTACTAATGATTCAACACTAGCCTTAAACAAAGCCTGTAAGTCTATGTATGCTGATGATTCAACCCTATTCAGTAGCAAGAGCTAGTGAAATCACTGCAGCTCTAAACAAAGCATGGGCGGTTAGTTTCAGAATGGGTGGCCAGCAATAAACTAGTCCTGAATATGTCTAAGACTAATAGCAGAGTATTTGGTACAAATCATTCCTTAAACTCTAGACCTAAGCTGGAACTGGTTATGACAAATGTGGCTATAGAACAAGTTGTGGCAACTAAACTTCTTGGTGTCACCTTAGACTGTAGGCTCTGTCGTAGCCGGCCGCGACCGGGAGACCCATGGGGCGGCGCACAATTGGCCCAGCGTCGTCCAGGGTAGGGGAGGGAATGGCCGGCAGGGATGTAGCTCAGTTGGTAGAACATGGTGTTTGCAACGCCAGGGTTGTGGGTTCGATTCCCACGGGGGGGCAGTATGAAAAAAATTAAATAATGTATGCACTCACTAACTGTAAGTCGCTCTGGATAAGAGCGTCTGCTAAATGATTAAAATGTAAAAACTGTAAATTGTCATGGTCAAGACATATTGATTCAATTGTTGTGAAGATGGGGAGAGGTCTGTCTGTGATAAGGATATTGTCACGGTTTCGGCCGAGGCTGCTCCTCCTCCTTGCTCGGGCAGGCTTCGGCGTTCGTCGTCCCCGGAGTACTAGCTGCCACCGTTGTATGTTATCGATGTTTGTTTGGTTTTGTCTTCCTTGTACACCTGTTTCCTTTTAGTGTTAATTATGTCTCCTATAAGTTTCTTATTTTGTTAGTCGTGAGTTGTGTGTAATTGTTCCGCCTGTCTTTTGGTGCTGCTCTTTTTGCCTATTGTATGTTTAGGACCGTCGCACTGTTTTCGTGCGCTGTTAGTATTTTGGTGTTTTACGCACTGCTGCGTAATCGTTCGCCTCCGGGTTTGTTGAGGCCCATTTCGTTATTTTTGTCGTCTAGTAAAGTCTGTTGGACAAAACTTCTGTGTCCTGCGCTTGATTCCTACACCACATCCACATCAGCCGCTTGACAGAATTACACACCAACTAATGGAGTCAGCAGGAGCAGCAGCAGTACCCGAGTCATTGGAGGAGCGCGTCCGCGGGCAGGATGACAGGATCCTACAACTCGGGACCGCCCTGCAGGACGTGATCAATACTCTGCACCGATGGGAGACCAGAGGGGTACCCACACCTCCACCTACCTTACCACCACCATCGGTCAGTCCTCCCATCCAAGCTCCGGAATCCAGTGGGATTTGGCTCTCACTCCCGAGGGCGTATGATGGCACCGCTGCCGGGTGTCAGGGGTTCCTCCTGCAGGTGGAACTCTACCTGGCCACCGTACATCCGGCGCCCTCGGGACACGAGAGCGTTTCCGCCCTCATCTCCTGTCTCACCGGCAAGGCGTTGGAGTGGGCCAACGCCGAATGGAGGGGAATAGACGCCGCACCATCACCTACGCGGAGTTCTCCCGCCACTTCAGGGCAGTGTTCGACCATCCACCTGAGGGGAAAGCGGCGGGGGAGCGTCTATTCCACCTCCGACAGGGGAAGAGGAGCGCACAGGAGTTCGCCCTGGAATTCCGGACTCTAGCGGCGGATGCAGGGTGGAATGAGCGGGCCCTCATCGACCACTATCGATGCAGTCTACGGGAGGACGTTCACCGAGAGCTGGCCTGCAGGGACACCAACCTCTCGTTCGACCAGTTGGTGGACATGTCCATCCGTCTCGACACCCTGCTGGCCACCCGCGGATGTCCCGAGTGGGGGCCGTCCATTCCATCCTCCAGCACCTCCGAGCCGAGCCCTATGGAGCTCGGGGGTGCTGGCGCTAGAGAGAGAAGGAGAAGGAGCCCGAGGGGGGCCGTCCCCTGCACCAACTGTGGCCGTGGAGGGAACACTGCGGCTAGGTGCTGGGGAGGTTCTCCAGGGGGAAGGGACAACAGGCCACGCACTGGGGAGTCCTTCCAGGTGAGTAGGCGCCCCACTTACCCAGAGCTCTCTGTTGTGCACTTATGTATACCTGTAAGATTTCCACAGGTTGCACCTCATTCCCAGCATAAGGCGCTAGTAGATTCAGGCGCAGCTGGGAATTTTGTTGATCGGAATTTTTGTGTAGAGTTAGGGATTCCCCTCCTTCCTGTTGATGCTCCCTTCCCTGTCCATGCACTAGACAGCCGCCCGTTGGGATCGGGGTTGATTAGGGAGGTCACAGCACCACTTAGGATGAGTACGCAGGGGGGTCATGAGGAAACTATTCAGTTATATCTGATCGACTCTCCTGCGTATCCAGTGGTGCTGGGGCTTCCCTGGTTGATTACCCATAATCCCTCCATTTCGTGGCAACAGAGGGCTCTCAAGGAGTGGTCTGCCCAGTGTGTGGGGCGATGTCTAGGTGTTTCCGTGGGGGCGACCTCGGTGGAGAGTCCGAACCAGGTGCCCGCAATGCACATTCCCCCTGAGTATGAGGAAGTAGCACTCGTGTTTAGCAAGACGAGGTTGCCTCCTCATAGACAGGGGGATTGTGCGATAGACCTCCAGGCAGGAGCAGCGCTTCCGCGGAGCCATGTGTATCCTCTGTCTCAAGAGGAGAAGGGGGCTATGGAGACATACATAGCCGAGTCTCTGAGACAAGGATACATACGGCCCTCCACTTCCCCTGCGTCCTCGAGCTTCTTTTTTGTGAAGAAGAAGGATGGAGGGTTGCGCCCGTGTATTGATTACCGTAGTCTCAATCAGATCACTGTGAAATACAGTTATCCACGCCCTCTGATTGCGACTATGACGGAATCATTACACGGAGCGCGTTTCTTCACAAAACTGGATCTCAGGAGCGCCTACAACTTGGTGCGCATTAGGGAGGGCGATGAATGGAAGACAGCATTTAGTACCACCTCGGGTCATTACGAGTATCTCGTCATGCCATACGGGTTGATGAATGCTCCTTCAGTCTTCCAATCCTTTGTGGACGAGATCTTCCGGGACATGCAGGGGCAAGGTGTGGTCGTGTACATTGACGACATTCTAGTGTACTCTTCTACCCGAGCCGAGCATGTAGCCCTGGTGCGCCGAGTGTTGAGGAGGCTGTTGGAGCACGACTTGTATGTCAAGGCAGAGAAATGTCTGTTTTTCCAGGAGTCTGTCTCCTTTTTGGGTTATCGGTTGTCCGCGTCAGGGGTGAAGATGGAGGTTGACCGTGTGTCAGCCGTGCGTAATTGACAAACCCCAACCACGGTTAAAGAGGTGCAGCAGTTCTTGGGTTTTGCAAATTACTACCGGAGGTTTATCCGGGGTTTTGGACAGGTGGCAGCTCCCATAACGTCCCTTCTGAAGGGGGTTCCGGTGCGTTGGCAGTGGTCAGCTGAGGCGGACAGGGCATTTGGGAGACTGAAGGACCTGTTTACTTCGGCTCCGGTGCTGGCGCATCCGGACCCGCTTTACCATTTCAGGTAGAGGTGGACACGTCAGAGGCCGGTATTGTGGCCGTACTATCGCAACGGTCCGGCACGCCACCTAAACTCCGCCCCTGTGCTTTTTTACTCCAAGAAGCTCAGCCCAGTGGAGCGAAATTATGACGTAGGGGACAGGGAGCTGTTAGCCGTGGTACAGGCCCTAAAGGTGTGGAGGCATTGGCTTGAGGGGGCTCAACACCCTTTTCTCATTTTGACTGACCACCGTAACCTGGAGTACATCCGGGCAGCTAGGAGATTGAACCCTCGTCAGGCCCGGTGGAACATGTTTCTAGCCCGGTTCGTATTTAAAATCACGTACATCCCTGGGTCCCAGAACGGTAAGGCAGACGCCCTGTCCCGGCGGTATGACACAGAGGAGAGGTCCATTGAGCCCACTCCCATACTGCCGGAGTCTTGTCTGGTGGCACCGGTAGTGTGGGAGGTCGATGCGGAAATTGAGCGGGCATTGCGTACCGACCCTAGTCCCCCACAGTGTCCTGTGGGTCGGACGTACGTTCCGCTCGAGGTTCGGGATCGACTGATTTATTGGGCTCACACGTCCCCCTCCTCTGGACATCCAGGTATTGGCCGGACAGTGCACTGCCTTAGCGCTAGGTACTGGTGGCCAACGTTAGCCAGGGATGTGAGGGTTTATGTCTCCTCCTGCTCGGTGTGCGGCCAGTGTAAGGCGCCATTACACCTGCCCAGGGGGAAGTTACCACCCCTGCCCGTTCCACAACGACCCTGGTCTCACCTCTCGGTGGATTTCGTTACAGACCTTCCCCCCTCTCAGGGCAATTCCACTATACTGGTCGTTGTGGATCGGTTCTCTAAAGCCTGTCGTCTCCTCCCAATGCCGGGTCTCCCTACTGCCCTACAGACCGCTGAGGCACTATTCACGCACGTCTTTCGGCACTACGGGGTACCTGAGGATATAGTGTCTGATCGAGGTCCCCAGTTCACCTCCAGAGTCTGGAGGGCGTTCATGGAGCGCTTGGGGGTCTCGGTGAGCCTTACCTCGGGGTACCACCCGGAGAGCAATGGGCAGGTAGAAAGAGTGAACCAGGATGTGGGTAGGTTTCTGAGATCGTATTGCCAGGGCCGGCCGGAGGAGTGGGCGAGGTATATCCCCTGGGCAGAGATGGCACAAAACTCTCTCCGCCACTCCTCCACCAACCTAACCCCTTTCCAATGTGTGTTAGGGTACCAGCCGGTTCTGGCACCATGGCATCAGAGCCAGATCGAGGCTCCTGCGGTGGATGAGTGGGTGCGGCGCTCGGAGGAGACGTGGAACGCTGCACACGTCCATCTGCAGCGGGCCATCCGTCGACAAAAGGCGAGCGCCGATCTCCACCGCAGTGAGGGTTCGGTGTACGCACCTGGAGATCGAGTCTGGCTCTCGACTCGAAACCTGCCCCTCCGCCTGCCCTGCCGGAAGCTGGGTCGGCGGTTTGTGGGGCCTTTTAAAGTCCTGAGGAGACTGAACGAGGTGTGTTACAGGTTACAACTGCCTATTGATTATCACGTTAACCCCTCGTTCCATGTGTCTCTTCTCAGACCGGTGGTAGCTGGTCCACTCCAGGACTGTGAGATAGGAGAGACTCCTCCGCCCCCACTGGACATCGAGGGGGCTCCGGCGTACACAGTTTGGTCCATCTTGGATTCGAGACGTCGGATGGGGGGTCTCCAATATCTCGTGGAGTGGGAGGGGTACGGCCCGGAGGAACGGTGCTGGGTGCCGAGGAGGGACATCTTAGACCCGTCTCTCCTGACTGAGTTCCACCGTGGTCATCCCACGCGCCCTGCTCCGCGTCCTCCTCGTCATCCCCGAGGCCGGGGTCGGCTGGAGCCGCGCGTCAAGGGGGGGGTACTGTCACGGTTTCGGCCGAGGCTGCTCCTCCTCCTTGCTCGGGCAGGCTTCGGCGTTCGTCGTCCCCGGAGTACTAGCTGCCACCGTTGTATGTTATCGATGTTTGTTTGGTTTTGTCTTCCTTGTACACATGTTTCCTTTTAGTGTTAATTATGTCTCCTATAAGTTTCTCGTTTTGTTAGTCGTGAGTTGTGTGTAATTGTTCCGCCTGTCTTTTGGTGCTGCTCTTTTTGCCTATTGTATGTTTAGGACCGTCGCACTGTTTTCGTGCGCTGTTAGTATTTTGGTGTTTTACGCACTGCTGCGTAATCGTTCGCCTCCGGGTTTGTTGAGGCCCATTTCGTTATTTTTGTGGTCTAGTAAAGTCTGTTGGACGAAGCTTCTGTGTCCTGCGCTTGATTCCTACACCACATCCACATCAGCCGCTTGACAGATATGCTCAGCATTCTTAACACCACAACTGACCAAACAAGTCCTACAGGCTGTGGTTTGATCACACAGTTGAAGTCGGAAGTTTACATAGTGGTTTTTCAACCACTCCACAAATTTCTTGTTAACAAACTATAGGTTTGGCAAGTCAGTTAGGACATCTACTTTGTGCATGACACAAGTAATCTTTTCAACAATTGTTTATAGACAGATTATTTCACTTATAATTCACTGTATCACAATTCCAGTGGGTCAGAAGTTCACATACACTAAGTTGACTGTGCCTTTAAACAGCTTGGGAAATTCCTGAAAATTATGTCATGGCTTTAGAAGCTTCTGATAGGCTAATTGACATCCTTTGAGTCAATTGGAGGTGTACCTGTGGATGTATTTCAAGGCCTACCTTCAAACTCAGTGCCTCTTTGCTTGACATCATGGGAAAATCAAAAGAAATCAGCCAAGACCTCAGAAAAAACATTGTAGACCTCCACAAGTCTGGTTCATCCTTGGGAGCAATTTCCAAACGCCTGAAGGTACCACGTTCAACTGCACACACAATAGTACGCAAGTATAAACACCATGGGACCACGCAGCCGTCATACTGCTCAGGAAGGAGACGCATTCGGTCTCCTAGAGATGAACGTACTTTGGTGCGAAAACTGCAAATCAATCCCAGAACAACAGCAAAGGACCTTGTGAAGATGCTGGTACAAAAGTATCTATATTCATAGTAAAATGAGTCCTATATCGACATAACCTGAAAGGCCACTCAGCAAGGAAGTAGCCATTGCTCCAAAACCGCCATAAAAAAGCCAGACTACAGTTTGCAACTGCACATGGGGACAAAGATCGTACTTTTTGGAGAAATGTCCTCTGGTCTGATGAAACAAAAATAGAACTGTTTGGCCATAATGACCATTGTTATGTTTGGAGGAAAAAGGGGGGACTTGCAAGCCGAAGAACACCATCCCAACCGTGAAGCACGAGGGTGGCAGCATCATGCTGTGGGGGTGCTTTGCTACAGGAGGGACTGGTGCACTTCACAAAATAGATGGCATCCTGAGGAAGGAAAATGATGTGGATATATTGAAGGAACATCTCAAGACATCAGTCAGGAAGTTAAAGCTCGGTCGCAAATGGGTCTTCCAAATGGAAAATGACCCCAAGCATATTTCCAAAGTTGTGGCAAAATGGCTTAAGGACAACAAAGTCAAGGTATTGGAGTGGCCATCACAAAGCCCTGACCTCAATCCTATAGAACATTTGTGGGCAGAACTGAAAAAGCGTGTGCGAGCAAGGAGGCCTACAAACCTGACTCAGTTACACCAGCTCTGTCAGGAGGAATGGGCCAAAATTCACCCAACTTATTGTGGGAAGCTTGTGGATGGCTACCCGAAACGTTTGACCCAAGTTAAACAATTTAAAGGCAACGCTACTCTCAGGTAATATGGTCAGGTGCTGCAAAGAAAGACATAGAAAAGCTACAACTGGCTCAAAACAGAACAGAACGTCTTCCCATGCAATGTTCCAAGAGAGCTAATGTCAACAAAACGCATGTTGACCTTTCCTGGCTCAAAGTAGAGGAGAGTTTGTCTGCATCACTCCTCGTTTTGTTGGAAATGTTAATGTGTTGAAAACTCAAAACGGTCTATTTAATCAACTAACATACAGCTCTGACAGACATAAATCTTCCATAAGGCATGCAACTAAAGGTCTCTTCATAGTCCCTAAAGCCAAAACTAATTAAAGGCAATGCACAGCCATCTCAAATCACTCAAGCAAGTAGCTTTAAAAAAAAACAAATAAAACAGCACATCACTGCACAACGGCTCTGACCTAAATAGCCTGTAGCATCTCCCTCCTGAGCACATCTGGTGTTTGAGTTAAAGATAAGATGTGCCCTTGGCATCAGGATATTAGGGCCTGCTCAGAGAAAGGAATTGGAAAGCAAAGCCTCAGACTAAGGACGTACTGCTCCTTATGACATGATAGTCTGGTCATCTCACTGATGTTAGTCAGTAGAGCAACATTTTATTGAAGTGTATGAAAATGTATTCTTATTTTGTGTGTGACTGGTGGATGCTGCTGCGTGTGAGTGTGGTTCGAATGAAAATGGAAATGCAAATCATGTTTATGAAAACTGGAGGAATCTCCATATCAAGGGGACTTTATTCATTTTATGAATAAGTCCAAAGGTCACACACTATACCTTAGCTAACCCTTTACGGGCGGTAGACTGTAACACATTACACTACACCTTAGCTAACCCACCTTAGCTAACAGTTTATTTTGTATTACATTTATGTAGTTCTGTACCTGTCTATTAATGCTACGTATTGTCATGATATGTAGTTCCATCCTTCAGCTGTAGTCTATTAATGTCATGTCTTATGTCATGTTTTGTTTTGACCCCAGGAAAAGTAGCTGCAGCTTTGGCTGTGACTAATGGGGATTCTAATAAAATACTAAACACTATTCTAAACCTTACCCTGACCCTAACCGTAACCTTAGGAAGCAGTTGGGGGTTCTAATAAAATACTAAATACTATTCTAAACCTTACCCTGACCCTAACCGTAACCTTAGGAAGCAGTTGGGGGTTCTAATAAAATACTAAATACTATTCTAAACCTTACCCTGACCCTAACCGTAACCTTAGGAAGCAGTTGCTTATCAACCGTTTGTTGATAGTATGACCATCTGTAGAGCATCTACAGATGGACAGTCTAAATAAAGTATGACACAAAATGTTGTATTTGATTACTATTTTTCAAATTAATATTAAATAAATCTGTATGTATCCCATTGAATTTAAAAGAAAAAGATTCCAGCACTTATTCCACATTTGGTTGTGTTACAGCCTGAATTCACACCCATCTACACACAATACACCTAGTGGCAAAGTGAAAACATGTTTTTAGAAATTGTAGCAAATTTATAGAAAATAAAATACAGAAATATCTCAGTTATATAAGTATTCACACCCCTGAGTCAATACATGTAAGAATCACCTTTGGCAGCAATTACAGCTGTGGCTCTTTTTGGTAAGTCTCTAAGAGCTTTGAACACCTGGATTATACAATATTTGCACATTATTCTTAAAACAATTCTTCAAGCTCTGTCAAGTTGGTTATTGATCATTGTTAGACAGCCATTTTCAAGTCATGCCATAGATTTTCAAGACGATTTAAGTCAAAACTGTAACTAGGCCACTCAGGAACATTTAATGTTTTGTATATTTGTCCTTGTGTTGTAGGTAATTGTCCTGCTGAAAGATGAATTTGTCTCCCAGTGTCTGTTGCAAAGGGCACTGAACCAGATTTTCCTCTAGGATTTTGCCTGTGCTTAGCTCTATTTCGTTTATTTTTATCCTAAATAACTCCTTGACAAGCATAGCCATAACATGATGCAGCCACCACCTTGCTTAAAAATATGAAGAGTGGTACTCAGTGATGTGTTATGTTGGATTTGCCCCAAACATAATGCTTTGTATTCAGGAGTAACTAGAATGTTGTTGATCCATCCTCAGTTTTCTCCCATCACAGCCATTAAACTCTGTAACTGTTTTAAAGTCATTATTGGCCTCATGGTGAAATCCTTGAGCGGTTTCCTTCCTCTCCGTCAACTGAGTTAGGAAGAACGGTGGTATCTTTATAGTGACTGGGTGTATTGATACACCACCCAGAGTGTAATTAATAATTTCACCATGCCCAAAGGGATGTTCAAGGTCTGCTTTTTTTAACAATCTACCAATAGGTGCCGTTATTTGCGAGGCATTGGAAAACCTCCCTGGTCTTTTTGGTTGAATCTGTGTTAGAAATGTACTGCTCGACTGAGTGACCTTACAGATAATTGTATGTGTGGGGTACAGAGATGAGGTAGTCATTCAAAAAATATATTTAGGCTCGCCATAACAAAGGGATTGAGTACTTATTGACTCAAGATATTTCAGCTTTTCATTTGTAATTCATTTGAAAAAAAATTATAAAAACATATTTCCACTTTGACATCATGGGGTATTGAGTGTAGGCCAGTGGCACATTATCTACATTGAATCAATAAAAATTTCAGGCTGTAACACTACAAAATGTGGAAAAAGTAAAGCGGTGTGAATACAGGAGATAATATAATATATATATATATATATATATATAATATAATATGCCATTTAGCAGACGCTTTTATCCAAAGCGACTTACAGTCATGCGTGCATAATTTTTTTTTTTTGTGAATGGGTGGTCCCGGGGATCGAACCCACTACCTTGGCGTTACAAGCACTGTGCTCTACCAGCTGAGCTACAGAGGACAAAAGAAAGCTTTCAAATGACAATCCACCAACTTCCAATTGTTTTGTCTTTTCTGTAGACCATGCCAAAAGTACATCAAGAGATTTACAGCTGCATTTTAAAATGGTATTGGGCTCAGCAATATAATGTAGTTTTATTCCTTTATTTTATGTGACATACCCGTCCTCTCTTAATTAGTTTAAGTAGAATAGCTCTGCAATAATACTTATTTAAAGGCCCAATTTATGAGTTTATCAATAGAAAACTCAGTTAACCTCTTAAGGATCGGATCCTTTTTTTTCTTCAATTTTCGCCTAAAATGACATACCCAAATCTAACTGCCTGTAGCTCAGGACCTGAAGCAAGGATATGCATATTCTTGATACCATTTGAAAGGAAACACTTTGACGTTTGTGGAAATGTGAAATGAATGTAGGAGAATATAACACATTAGATCTGGTAAAAGACAATACAAACAAAAATACATGTGTTTTCTATATCTTATTTTTCATCATCTGTGAAATGCAAGAGAAAGGCCACAATATAATATTGCAGTTTAGGCGCAATTTAGATTTTGGCCACTAGATGGTAGCAGGGTGTGTGCAAAATTCCAGATTGATCCAGTGAAGCATTGCAATACTGGACTATTTTGTATCAAGTCTGCCCAAATGTGCCAAATTGGTCAGTTGATACATTGTCAAGTACATAACTATGGAGAACATACAAAAATTATATGGTAATACAAAATGTAAGTTTACACACTCCCAGGAATGTCATGCATGATGGACATTAGCTTATACACTAACTTTCACACATCTAGATGGCCGAGCGGGGTGGGTGTGGAGCCAGAGACAGCAGGGGTTAAAAATGGATTTTATCAAACAAAACTATGCTACATTTTATCTCTGGGACCCTTAGGATGACAAATTAGAGGAAGATTACTGAATATAAGTACATTATTTACCTTCAGAGGTGAATGTATCAAACCAGTTGCCGTGATACGTTTTTTAGTGTTGAGCACTCTCCTCAAACAATAACATGGTATTTTTTCACTTTAATAGCTACTGTAAATTGGACAGTGCAGTTAAATTAACAATAATTTAAGCTTTCTGCCCATATAAGACATGTTTATGTCCTGGAAAGTTTGCTGTTACTTACAACAGTCATGCTAATCACATTAGCGCACGTTAGCTCAACCGTCCCATATACGGGACACCGATCCCGTAGAAGTTAAAATATCAACTCCCACTGATGCACAGAAGAGAGGGAAAATATCTAAGATCAGCTATACTGAGGTGAGGTATTAACAGAATTCATACTGCTTTTGGATACATACTGCCCTGCTCTGCCCTGCTCTGCTCTGCCGTACCCTGCTCTGCCCTGCTCTGCCCTGCTGTGCCCTGCTCTGCCCTGCTGTGCCCTGCTCTGCTCTGCCGTGCCCTGCCCTGCTCTGCCCTGCCGTGCCCTGCTCTGCCGTGACCTGCTCTGCCCTGCTCTGCCCTGCTCTGCTCTGCCCTGCCCTGCCCTGCCCTGCCCTGCCCTGCCCTGCCCTGCTCTGCCGTGCCTTACTCTGCCCTGCTGTGCCCTGCTCTGTCCTGCCGTGCCCTGCTCTGCCCTGCCGTGCCCTGCTCTGCTCTGCCGTGCCCTGCTCTGCCGTGTCCTGCTCTGCCCTGCTCTGCTCTGCCCTGCCCTGCCCTGCCCTGCCCTGCCCTGCCCTGCCCTGCCCTGCCCTGCCCTGCCCTGCCCTGCCCTGCCCTGCCCTGCTCTGCCGTGCCTTACTCTGCCCTGCTGTGCCCTGCTCTGCCCTGCCGTGCCCTTCTCTGCCCTGCTCTGCCCTTCTCTGCCCTGCCCTGTTCTGCCCTGCTCTGCCCTGCTCTGCCCTGCCCACTCTGCTCTGCCCTGCTCTGCTCTGCCCTGCCCTGCCCTGCCCTGCTCTGCCCTGCCCTTCCCACTCTGCTCTGCCCTGCCCTGCTCTGCCCTGCTCTGCTCTGCCCTGCCCATAGACCTAAATTGCCACAGCCCATTGCCATTATAAGTGGCAATCGGCGACAGAGGCGTTCTAGGAATGGATCTAAGCGACTTAAGAATGCTGCATCGCACTGAATGTAAATAAGGTTTACAGTATTGCTGGCTCCAAAAACTAAACCCATACCCATGACTATCATATTGTTGGTTTGAAACATTATCTTTTTCCCATTAGCTCCAGTGGATATTGTTGGTTTGAAACATGATATTTTTCCCATTAGCTCCAGTGGAAATTGTTGGTTTGAAACATTATATTTTTCCCATTAGCTCCAGTCTATATTGTTGGTTTGAAACATGATCTTTTTCCCATTAGCGCCAGTGGATATTGTTGGTTTGAAACATTATCTTTTTCCCATTAGCTCCAGTGGATATTGTTGGTTTAAAATATTATATTTTTCCCATTAGCTCCAGTGGAAATTGTTGGTTTGAAACATTATCTTTTTCCCATTAGCTCCAGTCTATATTGTTGGTTTGAAACATTATATTTTTCCCATTAGCGCCAGTGGATATTGTTGGTTTAAAATATTATATTTTTCCCAATAGCTACAGTGGATATTGTTGGTGTGAAACATGATCTTTTTCCCATTAGCTCCAGTGGAAATTGTTGGTTTGAAACATTATATTTTTCCCATTAGCTCCGGTCTATATTGTTGGTTTGAAACATTATCTTTTTCCCATTAGCTCCAGTGGATATTGTTGGTTTGAAACATTATCTTTTTCCCATTAGCTCCAGTGGATATTGTTGGTTTGAAACATTATCTATTTCCCAATAGCTACAGTGGATATTGTTGGTTTGAAACATTATCTTTTTCCCATTAGCTCCAGTGGAAATTGTTGGTTTGAAACATATATTTTTCCCATTAGCTCCAGTGGATATTGTTGGTTTGAAACATTATCTTTTTCCCATTAGCTCCAGTCTATATTGTTGGTTTGAAACATTATCTTTTTCCCATTAGCTCCAGTGGATATGCCTACCACAGAGAGAGGCTTTTCTGTCTCCGGCGACATAGGCGTTCTAGGATCTAAGCGACTTGGGAATGTAGCATCGCACTGAATGTAAATTAGGTTTACAGTTTTGCTGGCTCAAAAACTCAGAGGGTAAAAAACAAAACCCATACCCCTATGAGTATTCAGCTAAGCATAGAAAATTCATTTTCACACTGGCTGGGCAGCCGCAGATGATGGGGATTGTTAATCTATTTCAGATATCCCTCGTACCACCAGGATTCAGCGACAGGGAAAAAGTAAAAAAAAAAAAAAAGTAGATCAAAGTAATCTGTGTATGAAACAAGCCATATATCACCAAGGGCCAGGGCAGGGGGAGGGGGGAGGGGCTGGAGCAAGCGGGGGAGCGCAGCCATCTCTATTCCACCAAGAGAAGGAGAGAAGAGAGGGGAGAGAGACCAGCCAAGATATCCTCCAAGGTTTAAAGGAATGGGTCATCACAGCATGGGTTAAGAGATAGCATTGCCTGAACTGAGGTGAGGCTGAGGAGAAATTGAATTCCACAGCAAGGCTATAAGGAAGGAAACAGCAAGTTTTGTTCAGCCCTTATGTTTCGTCCCCTATCCAATAACCACTCCTTCACAGGTTGTTGTTCTTGAATGTAATCTCAATGAATTTACCTTTAAAAAAATAATCACACAACTTTCTCTGGGCAGTGTAATGCAAAAGGTACTCCAATATGATTTCAAATTTGGTACAGTGTAAACGACACTGCATGTCATGAGGTAGGAACATGCAGCATCGGTTTTGAATTATGATAATTTAACCTAAGCCTGATATGTAAATTATACAATTGCAAATGGCTATGTGGGTCTCATTAACGACATAACACTCCTTTATTGGATAAAACTGAGGAAGGGGAGGTGACATTTCTTGAACACCTCTGTATAGGACCTAATATCTAATTGCGATTCATTTCTAACATTCTGCCACCACGTAACTCATCTGTCCTCCCACTCCCTCCCCGGCACCACTAGACCTGTCTCCCAAGCTGTCATGCTAAAAAATATATAGCCTTTATTAAATAACTCAGAGAGGGGATAAATGGATGGGGAAGTCATTTCGGAAGATGAAACAGAACCGAACCTCGAATCCTTCCTGGCCGTCATTCATCAAAGCGTTAAAGCAGGGCAATGATGGAGAAGAAGTTGTGGGTAGATGGGCTGGGCAGGGCGATGGGCATATGCATTTGTGGTTGAACTGTTTGCATGGTGTGTGAGCAGTAGAGAAGAGAGGGGGGGTTGGATTAGGAGAGGTCTGAGGTGTCCTATCTATATGGACACACACTACATTTTTACATTTTAGCAGACGCTCTTATCCAGAGCGATTTACATGAGCAATTAGGGTTAAGTGCCTTGCTTAAGGGCACATCGACAGATTTTTTCCATCTAGTCGGCTCAGGGATTAGAACCAGCGACCTTTCGGTTACTGGCACGACGCTCTTACCCACTAAGCTACCACTACCCTGTCTCAGACAGACTTCCTCATTTGTATAACACCTTCAGCAGCTCCGGGGGACAGCAGCTCAAGACGTTCATCATTGATGAAGTAGTAATGTTCTTTCTATGTTGAACCCCGGATGAGAGAGACCCATTTTTCCATCAAAGACGTGAACAACTAAACATTATGAATCCAGTTTTGCTTATAATAAGAGGCAATTGTCTGAAGTAACTTTCTTACTGATACAGAATGAGCTAAATAGTTTTGTAATCCAAACATATTTATTCTATCATGATGTAAAACAATTCATAGGGTTGCATTACTGCGTTTTGGAGGACATGAATCACTCATGTGATTTGTAATGCTTTTAGCCATCAGACACAGCTTTGCTCAGTATAGTTTATTAGGATCCCCAATAACTGTTTCTCATGCAGTAGATCTTCTTCCTGGGGTCCGAGGTTTGTGACGGTGCGGCAGAGAGCCGAGCGGTTAGAGCGTTGAGCCAGTTACCAAAAAGTCGCTGGTTCAAATACCTGAGCTGACAAGGTAAAGCCAATGTGCCCTTGAGCAAGGCACTTCAACCTCATTTGCTACAGGGGGTGCAGTGCTACTATGGCTGTCCCTGCAAAAACAACACATTTCACTGTGCCTAACCAGTGTATGTGACAATAAAACATGTTTTTTAATTAAATAAATTATGTTACCACATGTCACGGTAAAAGCCAATGGAGCTCATGGTACCGGAGTATTTCAGGATGATCCTAAACCCTCAACAGCACTTTGCCCACCTAACCCTGAAGCTCTTCTCAAAATGGCCGCTGCCAGGCCTCAACAGCCACCATAAGACAACCACCTAAACGTGTGTGGTCTGTCACTAACCCATGTACCCCACTTCAATCAAGCAGGGTCTTCAAACACCCATTTGGCTTCAGTCAACCCCAAGATTGAAGCAGGAGACAAATCCAACTATGGCCTCCTCCTTGTCAGGCCTCTCAAACTGGGCAGACAGGGGTCCTGGGATGGACAGCTCAGGCCTCTCACACTGGTCAGACATGGGTCCTGCGATGGACAGCTCAGGCCTCTCACACTGGTCAGACATGGGTCCTGGGATGGACAGCTCAGGCCTCTCACACTGGGCAGACAGGGGTCCTGGGATGGATATCTCAGGCCTCTCACACTGGGCAGACAGGGGTCCTGGGATGGACAGCTCTCACAGCTTCCCCATATATGCCGTTGCAGTTCTTGACACAAACCAGTGCGCCTGACACCTAATACCATACCCCGTTCAAAGGCACTTAAATATTTTGTCTTTCCCATTCACCTTCTGAATGGCACACATGACACAATTCATGTCTCAATTGTCTCACGGCTTAAAAGTCCTTCTTTAACCTGTCTCCTCCCCTTCATCTACATTGATTTAAGTGGATTTAAGAAGTGACATCAATAAGGGATCATAGCTTTCACCTGGTAAGTCTACGTCATGGAAAAAGCAGGTGTTCTTAATGTTTTGTATACTCAGTGTATAATATGCGTACATATAAAATATTACCCCTCTACAGTAAATGGAGAGTTCTGACTTTGTTTATTCCATTAGAATCCTGATATATAATGAACACGTAGCCTACCCAATGGATAAGGTGCAAGCTACAGACTTTTTTTAAGTTAAGGGAATCTCATATTCATGATTTGGCTCAAAAACGGATCAAGAGGGATAAGGATGGTCTTAATATTAATTTGACACTCGATGAAATACTCGATTACTGGCAAACAATTGGCTTGTATAAAAAGGAAGTGGAGAAAAAAGCTAATTATAGAGGTTAGTGTGCATTTGCTGAGCAAACACCAAGACAGGGAATGGAACTATTTTCTGACGAGAGATGTAGTCCAAAAACTTTTATTGGGAAAAGAAACATGAGCAAAATGTTGAAAATGTTGCTTCCTTAGAGCAAGAGATGACGCTTTTGAAGCAGCAATGTAAACATCTGGAAAAAAGAGTGTCGACACTGGAGTACCGGGCCTGCAGCTCTGCTTTGAGGCCGACCAGTTTTCAGACACCGATAGTGGTGTTGGCTTTAAAGGCGACTGTGGAGAGCGCAGCCGCACTCCGAAACACATGTTCTGACGCCCCCATATTCAAACTCCCAGCTGCTGTCGCACTCGGGAATCCACCTTTCTTTATGCAAAAAAAAAAGTTTTATTGTCACATACATCGAATAGGTGAAATGAAATGTGTTGTTTTACAGGGTCAGACACAGTAGTATGATAGGTGCAGTGAAATGTGTTGTTTTACAGGGTCAGCCATAGTAGTACGGCGCCCCTGGAGCAAATTAGGGTTAAGTGCCTTGCTCAAGGACACATCGACAGATTTTTCACCTTGACGGCTGTGGTATTTGAACCAGCGACCTTTCAGTTACTGGCACAACACTCTAACCTCTAGACTCAGAGCAAATGTTTCAGACTTGAATACGTCTGGTCCGTGTCCGTGGTGGTGGCCGTGTGCATGCCTTTCTCCAGCAACCAGACAGGCCAAGATACAGAGCTCAGCCATTTTTCCTACTCATTCATTAAAACTGTAATTCGTTAAGCGTTTTCTTGATTTTCAACATGAATAGCAAGTTGTAACCGACAACGCGTGTTCTTTTGAAACGTGGGATGTTCATTGTGCTGTGTTTGTCTTTTGTTGCGCACAGGACAGGGTTCAACTTTAGCGATTACAATATATAGACATCCTCTCAATGCGTGGTGTGACGTGGGTAATTATAGAGCAAATTATCCTGCAAACCCTCTTCGCTAAATATCCTGACTTATTTGAGAAATGGTGGCACTCCCCAAAATGCAGTTGCCTTGTGCTCAGACGCTCTGACTTCACACTGCAATTATAACAGTAGTAGTCTCAGACATACAGTGTGTTTATAACATTTAACCCTTTTAATCTTGTGTGGTAATCAGTTGTGTTACATTTCTGAGTGTGAGTTCTTTGAACAGTTTGTGTTCCTATGCATATTGTGCATGTGGCCGAGTCCATCTGTTACGTGAAGCTGTGAGTTACGAGTTCTGTCCCAGCCCTCTGCTAGCCAGTGGCTGGCTGAGGGGGCTGTTCATTGATAAGCGACACAGTAATTGATAGCAGTTTCCTATGTTTACTTTTCCCTTACACAGCAGACAAGATGACTTGTCTGACTGATTCGATTACAGATTTTAACTTTTTATGACTCAACATGTTGCTGTTAAGCATTTTAGCTAATCACTGACACTGTAGAGAGCTTAGTCCTTGGATGAATTTCTTTGCTTCAGCTTGACGTCCCTTTTATGTGCAATGGTGAATCACGTCGGCCTAGCTGGTTTTCCATACCAAACTCAGCTCTCAGTATGAAAGAGTAGATTTTAATGCGTTTTTAATGGGAGATTAGGCTATGATTATCCGCCTTTTGAACTGACTTTGATAGAAGTCCTTGGCCAAGGTAACTCCTTCACTTTGTCCCATATAGGCCTATATTTTCATCTATGTTATATTTTCCATGTACGTTAAACACTGAGTACACCAAACATTAGGAACACCTTCCTAATATTGAGTTGCACCCCCCCCCCCCCCCTCCCTCCCCCCTCCCTCCCCCCTTAACCCTCAGAACAGCCTTAATTCGTCGGGGCATGGACTCTACAAGGTGTCAAAAGCATTCCAAAGGGTTCAATTGTCTCAAGGCTTAAAAATCCTTCTTTAACCTGTCTCCTCTCCTTCATCTACACTGATTGAAGTGGTTTTTAACACGTGACATCAATAAAGGATCATAGCTTTCACCTGGATTCACCTGGTCAGTCTATGTCATGGAATGTTTTGTCCACACCGTGTCTATTCCATGTATGTTACGGGTACCATGTTTTGTTAAATGTTTCTGTCCTGTCTGGAGAATAACCTGACGTTCTGCTCAATAATTATACTGACAAGCTTACTAACACACAGCTTGTTTTAGGTTATGCCGAAACAATTTCAACCCTTGTGCGGTGACCACATTCAATTTAACGGTTCTCCCTTTGTTGTCACGCACAATGCTGGACAAAATGGCTTCTGTGGATGTGCGAGGGACCGGTTAATGTTGATGTGGTGCATATGGTTAAATCTTCCTGTTGACCACACCCACCATGATGTGTCTGTTCAAGAGAAGGGTCTTATATCCATCACTAAGTGGCCTTAGATCTTAGACCCCCGCACATTGGCTTTACAAACTACTGAATGATTCATATCTGATGTGCACAAGCAGTGGGGAGCTTTGGATCTCACTCCCAAGTGACTTGCTAAAGATAGCACAGTTATAAATTACTATTTGAATGTGATTTTGTCAGGTTTGAAATAAATGTTGTTGCGTACGACAGCTCTGTCTCCAGAGACAGAACAGTGACTTGGTCACATACAGTTTAAGCTATGTTTAAAGACACAGTCAAGTCTCTACTTCCTGATTGGAGTCCAAACACATTTTAACACATCTACTTTGCAGACGCTCTGCTGGTTTAGAAACTAGTTCGAAATGGCAATCACCTCTTATGACCTGTCGGCGGAGAACATGGAGATCATTTTCAAGGACATATTAGACCTCAATATCATACAATTGTATAATTTATCAAAAAAGTAAGCCATTATCACTTTAAAAATAATTAATTTTTTAGGCCTTGCCAATGCATTGATATTAAAATGATTATTAGATTCTAAAATATGTGATTATAATGTGGATATGTGGCCGACGCTGGCATGAATAGCAGTAACATTAATCTCACCATTTGAATCTCACCATCGCTGTTTTTATAATGAGAAAGTGACTAAAAAACAGGTTCCTTTTTCAATGGAAGGATTTGTATGGAAAGCCAAGTTGAAGCCAACATTGGATGTTGTCCTCCTCATAATAACCGCACGTGGTTTTACCGCAACAGAGTAGATCAACACCCTTCAATTGAAGCAGCTGGAAACAAATGAAAATGGCAACATCTCTGACAAAAAACGGATCAAAAATAAAATCGGAGATAATTATAAGGGAGCAGGTGAACTTATAAATTGGCTATAATAATTACAATAACTTTTCAAGTACCAAATTGAGGAAATGTCAGATTTTCAAGGTAGGCCTTTTCCAGTACTTGAATTTGAGCTCCAATTTCACGTTCAAGTAGGCTACTTCCAAACCCTTGTATTGTTTAGAATTGCAGGTCTAACATAAAAAACGAAATGTATTTGTCATGTTATTTCATTACCAGACATATTGTGAATAAGCCTACTAGGCTATTTAATTAGTTGTCATTATATCCAGAATAATTAATAGTAATAGCATTGGTTGTTGAACAATTAAAAAACCATATGAAAACATTAACTCATTACCTTGGTGCTTTCTCTGTTAAATCTAATGAGACATTTACATTTTAGTCATTTAGCAGACACTCTTATCCACAGCGACTTACAGTTAGTGAGTGCATACATTTTTCATACTGGCCCCCTGTGGGAATCGAACCCACAACCCTGGTGTTGCAAGTGCCATGCTCTACCAACTGAGCTAAAGGAGGCCCTGCTGTAAATCAAGCAGATAGCAACAGATGATCAACATCAATTCGCTAGGGATATTAGATCCAACGTGGATCCAGGCACAACTGTCTTCACCGGCGTAACGAATGAGACACCAAAATATTCTGGACATTCCTCGCAAATACCTTTTTTCCAGCACTTGGGCTGTTGTTGGGCTATATTGACTGTCACTCTGAAAATTCCTTCCTGGATCAGATGATGATGTGTGAAAATATCACGGCGTAACTAATTAGCTGGACACTAAATGCGCATCCACGTTAATGACAGTATCGATTTAGGTTTAAAGTATCAAGGTAAAGTGACTATTTCGGTTAGAAGAAGCATTCGATTTTGCAAAACATACATTATTTTGGATTTGTGTGCCATAAGGACATAAGGAGACACAAAATGTTACATAGTTAAACTGCATTTCTGAGATCTCTATACAAAAAACTACCCAACAGCTAGATCCAGGATTGTTACAGGGTTAAAGTTAAATGTCTAATTTAACTGATTAATGCTTAATATATGATATAAAGACAATTTACACTGCTATAAATGAAAGGACAGAAAAGTAATTTCTTATGTCACACGATTTTGGACAAACTGTCAAGACACCAACCATGATAAAGGGTTTTAAATCAACTCGTGAATTTTATTGAATATAGAGCTAAAGATCCCCCCTTACATCTTAATGTAATGACATGATTTTTTATTTTTTTTGCTGATTATTATCAATGACTTATCAACAGCTGCAACAAGTTGTCCAGTGTAGGAAATCTTCACTGGTACCCTAGTTTATGGAAAGACCAGTGTAGGAAATCTTCACTGGTACCCTAGTTTATGGAAAGACCAGTGTAGGAAATCTTCACTGGTACCCTAGTTTATGGAAAGACCAGTGTAGGAAATCTTCACTGGTACCCTAGTTTATGGAAAGACCAGTGTAGGAAATCTTCACTGGTACCCTAGTTTATGGAAAGACCAGTATGTGCCACTACCTTTACTGTTGTTTTCCAACTGTGTTCCAGAACATGTTTTTGCTTTTAGCTTTTAACATGGTGTTCATTTTATTAACATGTTCTGTTTCTATTAATCTAAACTCAAGAATTGATCTTGGGGTGATTTATTTTCATGAATATGGTTTTTTATATTTTCAAGGCAAACCTCTTCCCAATTAGAACTTTCTCTCTTTCTGAGGGTAAATAAAATTTTAACACTTCTGCTAATGTGCTTTAATTATGCATTTAATGGCCATTCATTCCATTTTATATCCATCTGATTCATACTTGATACACTTTGAAGACACCATTGATCAGACCAACCAATCTGACCATTATACAAAGCAAAACAGTGACTGGTAACTCATGACTGTAATTTTCTTGAGCTTGGTTGAAGGAATGTATACCTAGGGACATATGCATGTCTAAAGCTCATTGTCAACGCTCCCCCGGAAGAGGTTGGGCACACCTATATTTGGGGAGTTTCTCCCATTCTTCTCTGCAGATCCTCTCAAACTCTGTCAGGTTGGATGGGGAGCGCCGCTGCACAGCTATTTTCAGGTCTTTCCAGAGATGTTCGATCTGGTTCAAGTCCGGGCTCTGGCTGGGCCACTCAGGTACATTCAGAGACTTGTCCCAAAGCCACTCCTGCGTTGTCTTGGCTGTGTGCTTAGGGCCGTTGTCTTGTTGGAAGGTGAACCTTCGCCCCAGTCTGAGGTCCTGAGCGCTCTGGAGCATGTTTTCATCAAGGATCTCTCTGTACTTTGCTCCGATCATCTTTTCCTCGATCCTGACTAGTCTCTCAGTCCCTGCCGCTGAAAATCATCCCCACATCATGATGCTGCCACCACCATGCTTCACCGTAGGGATGGTGCCAGGTTTCCTCCAGACGTGACACTTGGCATTCAGGCCAAAGAGTTCAATCTTGGTTTTATCAGACCAGAGAATCTTGTTTCTCAAGGTCTGAGAGTCTTTAGGTGCCTTTTGGCAAACTCCAAGCAGGCTGTCATGTGCCTTTTACTGAGGAGTGGCTTCCGTCTGGCCACTCTACCATAAAGGCCTGATGGGTGGAGTGCTGCAGAGATGGTTGTCCTTCTGGAAGGTTCTCCCATCTCCACAGAGGAACTCTAGAGCTCTGTCAGCGTGATCATCGGGTTCTTGGTCACCTCCCTGACCAAGGCCCTTCTCCCCCAATTGCTCAGTTTGGCCGGGTGACCAGCTCTAGGAAGATTATTGGTGGTTCCAAACTTCTTCCATTTAAGAATGATGGAGGCCGCTGTGTTCTTGGGGACCTTCAATGCTGCAGAAATGTTTTGGTACCCTTTCCCAAATCTGTGCCTCGACACAATCCTGTCTCGGAGCTCTACGGACAATTCCTTCTACCTCATGGCTTGTTTTTTGCGCTGACATGCACTGTCAACTGTGGGACCTTATATAGACAGGTGTGTGCCTTTCCAAATCATGTCTAATCAATTTAATTTACCACAGGTGGACTCCAATTAAGTTGTAGAAACATCTCAAGGATGATGAATGGAAACAGGATGCACCTGAGCTCAATTTCGAGTCTCATTGCAAAGAGTCTGAATACTTATGTAAATAAGGTATTTATGTATTTTTTTTTTTTTTGCCAAAAATTCTACAAACCGGTTTTCACTTTGTCATTATGAGGTATTGTGTGTAGATTGCTGAGGATTTGTTTTATTTAATCCATTTTAGAATAAGGCTGTAACGTAACAAAATGTGGAAAAAGTCAAGGGGTCTGAATTCTTTCCAAAGGCACTGTGTCTGAAACTTATTCCCTGAAAAGGACTCTGATGCTATCTATATGGATGTTACATCTCTGTGGTAACTTGTATCTGTACAGGGTGAACTCTGAATTATTCTATGCAAAGAAGTTTTATTGTCCTCTCAGGAATTCTGTCTTATTTGCCTTAGTCTCATCCCCCACACAAGCCTTTAGATGCTGTGACACCCTGTGGAGATTGGGCCTGGGTGATCAGGTTACTGTAAACTTGGTATCATTTGATTGGTCAATGGTGGTTGGCTTTGATTTGAAAAAGTTACACCTTCAGATGTTATAAATGGAATGAAGGTCTGTGGTTCTCTCTCTTATTCTGAATGCAGTCCATTGGAGAAAGGTTGAATTATATTTTCTAATTTCCTGGGCTTCAAGTACTCTTGGCCTAGTAGGCATCTCTTTGTCCATACTTTGTCCTGTAAATTAACCTTAGGATCTACACGCAGTGTACAAAACATTACAAACACCTGCTCTTTCCATGACATAGGCTGACCAGGTGATTCCAGGTGAAATCTATGATCCCTTATTGATTTCACCTTTAGACAATTGAGACATGGATTGTGTATGTGTGCCATTCAGAGTGTGAATGGGCAAGACAAAATATTTGAACGGGGTATGGTAGTAGGTGCCAGGCGCACCGATTTGAGTGTGTCAAGAACTGCAACGTTGCTGGGTTTTTCACGCTCAACAGTTTCCCGTGTGTATCAAGAATGGTCCACCACCCAAAGGACATCCAGCCAACTTGACACAACTGTGGGAATCATTGGAGTCAACATGGGCCAGCATCCCTGTGGAATGATTTTGACAAGTTATAGTCCACGCCCCAATGAATTTAGGCTGTTCTGAGGGCAAAAGGGGTTGGCTGGAGTTTTTCCTAGCCTTCTACATCGGCATTGCTTGCTCTCTTGGGTTTTAGGCTCGGTTTCTGCATAAGCACTTTGTGACAACTGCTGATGTATAAATACATTTGACTTTATCATTACATTTGATTGATTGATTTGATTCTCCCCAATTGATAAAGCAACTTCGCTCGAAATGTGCACCGCACACGTGTGACATGTTGGTAATTTTCGGTGCAGCCTGTCCACCCGAAATGAAAAGCAGGCACTGTTGTCAGATGTCTTCATTCTTCGGAAAATAGTGAAATGTTAAATTAAGACTATGGCATCCAGTGACAACACAGTGTGCTTTTTCCAGCATGCTGGTAAGTAGCTTGCTAGCTAAAAGTCACAACACAGATGAAGGGGTTAGTTACCAGTATCGTTCTGCCACGTTTTGCTTGAGCTATCTTATGGGTTGTAAACAAAGCCGCATGATGCGCACGTGATGATGGTTTTAAGGTGTTTGCATATTTAAATGAGGTAAGATTATATGACGCTACCATTGGTGTATAAAATGTCTGGCTTTACGTGACGTTGCATAAAGCCGGGAGTAATGCCTGCCTCCAACGTACTATGAACTACTGTAGTTTCATCCAAATATCATCCAATTTGTTCAGATAGAAACAACACTATTCTCCATGCACTGTAATTTATATAAATTGATAAGAACTAGGTAAATGAGTAATCCGTTTGGAGAAGGGGATTGTAAATACACATAGCAATTGTTTTAGATAATTTTTCTTTCTGATCGCTGAATGTGAAATCAGTCATGGACAGAAAAACAAAACAAAACTTGTGATATTTTTTTTGAGGGGGGTTACAGATACAAAAGAAAAAAATAAGAAATGCACACTAAGATAGCCCCAACCCATTCCCCCCCTCAGTCCCCATCCATCCTCCCGCATTCTCTCTCCCCACTATTTATTTGGTGTGGAGTTCGAATAAATGAAGGTGTGTCTACAGATACGCTGTATTCTGACCTTGACTTAATTACCTAATAATTCCACCACCTTTACAAGCGAGGAAAGCTGTCATCAAGGCAAAGGGTGGCTACTTTGAAGAATCTAAAATCTAAAATATATTTTGATTGGTTTAGCACTTTTTTGGTTACTACATGATTCCATATGTGTTATTTCCTAGTTTTGATGTCTTTACTTTTATTCTACAATGTAGAAAATAGTAAAAAATAAAGAAAAACCCTTGAATGAGTAGGTGTGTCCAAACTTTTGACTGGTACTGTATAGGACTATTGTTCAACCCCCATTGTACACTTTTTTCCACCTTCCAATATTTCATGGATTTAATTTGTATATGACAACTTTCAGGAAGAGTCAAAATTATTCAACATACTTTCCTAACCCAAAAATATCCCAAAATAATCTACATGATCAGAGTACTTTTAAATCTACCAGTTGGTGCTGAAACGGAGACAGATTTTAGATTTAGATGGATTTCTTTCATTGATCCTTATATTCTGAGCCCGTTCTCTTTATGTATTCTAGTGAGTCTGTTGACAAAATTATAATAAAGGTGCACCGTATTTAAAGGGATGGCTTAAGATAAATGCACTGAAAACCCCATTGAATGAAAACTCCACAAGAAAATCTGTTGGCCAGCAAGTGGGAGGTTGAATGTGCAAGGTAGCCACACCTGCAGAGCACATTACGTGACTGAATAAGGCAAGTCTGAATACCAAATACTGAGAATTGTGTAGGAATAGCATAAATTCCTAACTTGGGATTGGCCCCTTATAGTTAAAGGTTTTTTCAGATTCAATTAGATCTGTGGACCATACTTTTTTAATGGCTAGCTCAGAATATGAGCTTTCCAAAAGTTGTTTATATATTATAGAGATTAGTCCTTTCCGGGAGCCCAGAAGATGTATTTATAAATCCAATCATTGGATGGTTCGGTAGTTGGGTTTCCCAAGGGACTCCATAGACCAGCATAGCTGACCTAAGTCATTGGATGGTTCGGTAGTTGGGTTTCCCAAGGGACTCCATAGGCCAGCATAGCTGACCTAAGTCATTGGATGGTTCGGTAGTTGGGTTTCCCAAGGGACTCCATAGGCCAGCATAGCTGACCTAAGTCATTGGATGGTTCGGTAGTTGGGTTTCCCAAGGGACTCCATAGGCCAGCATAGCTGACCTAAGTCATTGGATGGTTCGGTAGTTGGGTTTCCCAAGGGACTCCATAGGCCAGCATAGCTGACCTAAGTCATTGGATGGTTCGGTAGTTGGGTTTCCCAAGGGACTCCATAGGCCAGCATAGCTGACCTAAGTCATTGGATAGTTCGGTAGTTGGGTTTCCCAAGGGACTCCATAGGCCAGCATAGCTGATCTAAGTCATTGGATGGTTCGGTAGTTGGGTTTCCCAAGGGACTCCATAGGCCAGCATAGCTGACCTAAGTCATTGGATGGTTCGGTAGTTGGGTTTCCCAAGGGACTCCATAGGCCAGCATAGCTGACCTAAGTTGTAAACACAGAAAAAAAGGAGTTGGCTGGTAATGTGTATGTATCTTTCAGAAAAAAAATTGAATAAAAACTCCTTGATCAAATTGGTAGGCCACCCAGTGGGTGTTTTTTCTGGGGTTGAATTACATTTACTCAGTGCGCGCAAGTGAGCCACTCCCGCAAACCTCATTACGCAGGTGCATAGGCTAAGCCTGAATACCAAATACTGATGTGCTTAAAGGCCCAGTGCAGTGACTTTCCTGTGTTTATATATATTTCCACACTATGAGGTTGGAATAATACTGTGAAATTGTGAAAATGATGATAATGCCCTTTTAGTGTAAGAGCTGTAAACCCCCCCGAAATTGTCAGCCTGTTTTGTTGGGATGTAGTTTTTGCCTGCCTGGTGTCATCTCCAGGCGGGAAATTAGGGCTTGATTCAATCAGATCCGCTTTAGCCAACGGTGTCGGAGGTGGAACTACGTTAGAGCTGTCAAATCCACATGTGGCTCCCGGCATTATACCTAAAGCGGACATTGCCATTGGCTGCACAGATTCTCATTAACAGAAATCCCATGCAGCCTTGTTTACAAGTTCAAACACTGGAATGTGAGACACAATCTACACCTCTATTAGGATAATAGAAATCCTCATTATTTCATTTAATGATTTTTCAATTATTTCTAAATAGCCTACACTTTCTCGTTCTGAGCTTCTGATGTGAGTGGGGCAGGTGTGGCTATTTGTGACAATGATTGCAAGAGCATCTGCTCACTGATCTGATGGCTCCGACACAGTTCCACCTCTGACATCGCCAAAACATCTGCTTTGCCGGTGTCTGTTGTCGCCGGTTAACGCTTGATCTGATTGAATTCAGGCCTTAGTTAATAAACCAATAAGAAAGAGAGTTCCAAACCTCTCTGCCAATAACAGCTAGTTTTCTGTTTTCCCCTCCCCACTCCCAGACAGTCCTAGCAAAAATCTAGCTTGACAAATTGCTCTTTGCTAAGAAGCTATTTTTATTTCTTTTTGACCATCTTAATTGAAAACAATAACAGTAAGGTACTTACCCAGAAAGAGAGAAATTGTTACCCAGAAATTATTTGATATTGAGATAAAAATGGCTGCATTGGACCTTTTAATCAAAGCCCGTAAAAAAGGCATACATTTGAATCTGTCTGAATCAGCCACTATATAAACAAATCCCTTGAGTAACGACGCTAACCATGCTCTTTATTAGCCTTGTTGCATTGTAGGTTGCGGGTCAGCGAACACATTGAACAGGTTAGACATTGTTAATGGAGCTTGTGTTACAGAGTGAAGCGCTATGGGAGATAGTGAAATGGGCTGTGGCACTTTATAGTGTCCGTGCCTGTTCAATAAAAGTCGCTAAAGCTGAGGGTCTTTTAGGCACTGTAACTTTTACTGCCAGTTCATCACCCAGCTACACCTCACCATTGCTGCATGGGCCACGATACCAGACAGAATTGGTAGGATACTGTATCTCACAGAATGTCAATAAAAGTTTGCCATAAACGGATAAAGCAAGTGCCCTTTTATAGTGTGGCAAAATTCCGGTAAATCCCGGTTGGAATTGGTGTTAGTTTTGCTTCGCTGACTTGTTACACTGGTTTATTTCATTACATCTAACCCAGCTTCCGGGAGCTTTCTGTGCGAGCTGGGAAGATACTGTAGGGAGTACTTTGGCTTAAAAATAAAGAATGAGCGAGCGTAGTCTAACAATTCTCAACACAGTTCTTAATGAGTCCACTGACTTTTTTAATGAGATGTAACCCCCCACTCTATGAACGCACATATTACGCAACTGTTATGGAATAAAATCACTTACTAATCCCTTATGTTTACTTGTGTAAACAGACACACTATCATGAGCCCATTACTGCCGATACATTATGACAGGGTGGGTAGAAACACCTGATGTTTTCCTGTAGCTGTACTTTCTAACTTCTTTCACATTCTCTTCATCTTTTGAGAAATGAAAAACACAGCAAAGGAACACAAATGCACTGGTCCATAGGTTAAGTATTAATTTCAAGCTGTCCTGGCATCTGCTGTTGAGAGAGCGCCTAAGCTGCCTGCGACTTGGCATCCGCCTCCAGAACCCGCCCCACTAACCAAAGCAGCATTAAGTAATGAATGCAAACTGAAAACCAAATGTCATTTGAAGACACAGACCGCTTCCCTTTGCCTTCGATGGCCAGTCATTTTTCTTGTTAATGTACCATGTCGAATTTGTAAGGCAACGGCGTGAAAATGAAAGGTTGCATGTCTCACTTGGTTGGCAATATGTATTTGATAACCGCAGTAAATCAATGCGGCGCAGGAGGAACACATGTTAATGGAAGCCACTAAATTGGAATGGAATTTGTTTTATAAGGGAAAACCGGTTCGTGCAACTGGGAAAACCAATGCACTTGTTTATTCACTGAGAAAGAGAAACAGAGGTGGAAAACTGAAAGAAAGAAAGAAAGAGAGAGAGAGAGAGAGAGAGAGAGAGAGAGAGAGAGAGAGAGAGAGAGAGAGAGAGAGAGAGAGAGAGAGAGAGAGAGAGAGATAGAGAGAGAGATATAGAGAGATATAGAGAGAGAGAGAGAGAGAGAGAGAGAGAGAGAGAGAGAGAGAGAGAGAGAGAGAGAGAGAGATAGAGAGATATAGAGAGATATGGAGAGATATAGAGAGATATAGAGGAAAGAGAGAGAGATATAGAGGAAAGAGAGAGATATAGAGGAAAGAGAGAGAGATATAGCGGAGAGAGAGAGAGATATAGAGGAAAGAGAGAGAGATATAGAGGAAAGATATAGAGGAAAGAGAGAGAGATATAGAGGAAAGAGAGAGAGATATAGTGGAAAGAGAGAGAGATATAGAGGAAAGAGAGAGAGATATAGAGGAAAGATATATATATACAGTGGGGAGAATAAGTATTTGATACACTGCCGATTTTGCAGGTTTTCCTACTTACAAAGCATGTAGAGGTCTGTAATTTTTTATCATAGGTACACTTCAACTGTGAGAGACGGAATCTAAAACAAAAATCCAGAAAATCACATTGTATGATTTTTAAGTAATTAATTTGCATTTTATTGCATGACATAAGTATTTGATCACCTACCAACCAGTAAGAATTCCGGCTCTCACAGACCTGTTAGTTTTTCTTTAAGAAGCTCTCCTGTTCTCCACTCATTACCTGTATTAACTGCACCTGTTTGAACTTGTTACCTGTATAAAAGACACCTGTCCACACACTCAATCAAACAGACTCCAACCTCTCCACAATGGCCAAGACCAGAGAGCTGTGTAAGGACATCAGGGATAAAATTGTAGACCTGCACAAGGCTGGGATGGGCTACAGGACAATAGGCAAGCAGCTTGGTGAGAAGGCAACAACTTTTGGCGCAATTATTAGAAAATGGAGGAGTTCAAGATGACGGTCAATCACCCTCGGTCTGGGGCTCCATGCAAGATCTCACCTCGTGGGGCATCAATGATCACGAGGAAGGTGAGGGATCAGCCCAGAACTACACGGCAGGACCTGGTCAATGACCTGAAGAGAGCTGGGACCACAGTCTCAAAGAAAACCATTAGTAAAACACTATGCCGTCATGGATTAAAATCCTGCAGCACACGCAAGGTCGCCCTGCTCAAGCCAGCGCATGTCCAGGCCCGTCTGAAGTTTGCCAATGACCATCTGGATGATCCAGAGGAGGAATGGGAGAAGGTCATGTGGTCTGATGAGACAAAAATAGAGCTTTTTGGTCTAAACTCCACTCGCCGTGTTTATAGGAAGAAGAAGGATGAGTACAACCCCAAGAACACCATCCCAACCGTGAAGCATGGAGGTGGAAACGTCATTCTTTGCGGATGCTTTTCTGCAAAGGGGACAGGACGACTGCACCGTATTGAGGGGAGGATGGATGGGGCCATGTATCGCGAGATCTTGGCCAACAACCTCCTTCCCTCAGTAAGAGCATTGAAGATGGGTCGTGGCTGGGTCTTCCAGCATGACAATGACCCGAAATACACAGTGGTGGCTCCGTAAGAAGCATCTCAAGGTCCTGGAGTGGCCTAGCCAGTCTCCAGACCTGAACCCAAAATAAAATCTTTGGAGGGAGCTGAAAGTCCGTATTGCCCAGCGACAGCCGCGAAACATGAAGGATCTGGAGAAGGTCTGTATGGAGGAGTGGGCCAAAACCCCTGCTGCAGTGTGTGCAAACCTGGTCAAGACCTACAGGAAACATATGATCTCTGTAATTGCAAACAAAGGTTTCTGTACCAAATATTAAGTTCTGCTTTTCTGATGTATCAAATACTTATGTCATGCAATAACATGCAATTTAATTACTTAAAAATCATACAATGTGATTTTTTGGATTTTTGTTTTAGATTCCGTCTCTCACAGTTGAAGTGTACATATGATAAAAATTACAGACCTCTACATGCTTTGTAAGTAGGAAAACCTGCAAAACCGGCAGTGTATCAAATACTTGTTCTCCCCACTGTATATATATATATATATATATATAGAGAGAGAGAGAGAGAGAGAGAGAGAGAGAGAGATAGAGAGAGAGAGATAGAGGAAAGAGAGAGAGAGATAGAGAGAGAGAGAGAGAGAGAGAGATAGAGATAGAGAGAGAGAGATAGAGGAAAGAGAGAGAGAGATAGAGATAGAGTACTACTTCGGAATGACCCCTTTATTCCTACTATGAGGGCTGCAGTATTAATTTGCGCACTAGGCGTTAAAGAAACACATAATCAAATTAGATGTTTAAATGGTGATGAAGTACGTTGTTGTACTTTTCTGATAATCTACTCTACAGTAGGCTTTGATAGCATTACAGAACAGAAGGACAATGTCCTTTGCGGCAGCAGTTTCAATCAGCTTCTCTGTGCTGTGGGGCATATTTACCTTAATGGAAAACAATTTGTGCTATTTTAAAAGGCAGTGATAATGCAGCAATCACCTTTCTCAGTGCTTATGTGCAGAAATACTTCCCCATACATCAGACACATCAAACCTGAAAAAATGACTTCAAAGAATAGTAGTGGTGTTCTTTAAGTAGACCTTTTTGATGGAGTCTATCAATATGGAATAGGGAATGTCTCCAAAGTTAGACTGAATATCTCAAACTATTGGCAACTAACATTGTTATTATTCAGCCTAGCTTTTTCAGGTTTACAAGGATTCATTCAATGGCAGCCATTTTTTAAATGATCTCAGAAGAAGACATTAACAGCAATGCAACAGCAATTTTCTGAGGATAATATTCAGAGGATAAACCTACCTTACTCTTGATATACCACTAACCTTTTTATGACCCAAGATGTGTCCTTCCTGTGAAATGCACTGTGCTGGTGTGTGAAATAAACCAGAAAATGAAGAGCCACCAATGACGAGCCATACAGGTTTAAGGGGAACATTTCAAGGCTTTTATATACATAGATCTCTTTATTGTCCAGGTCCACAAAACCCTTGCATTTTAAAACAAAGCTGTGTAAAAAATTAAAAATAAATGGAAAAGGGAAAAGAAGTGAAATTGGAAATGGACTAACATCTATGGTTCACTCAACACAATGTACGGCATCCATATTAGGAAGTCTGTTTGCTTCACTTTAAGCTCTGTTCAGAGAAAACAATGAGGGGTAGAATGAGTAGAAACTACAGAGGCTCAGCAGTACATATTGCTTTTCAGTCCCATTCTTCACTGCTCAGGGAAACACTTGATCTACTTACCAAGTACTTACTTACTACAATGGAAACAAAATGGGAGGTTTTGATTGCATTGCATACAACAAAACAAAATGTCTTCCTATTCCGACGCTTTATGAACCGAGCCCAGTCGCTACTTACATCTGTTGTTATGTTTTGAGGCGTAATATAAGAGGATCCCATTGATTACCATCTTCAGCTTCCCTGTCTATTGCCTTGGTGGACGCCTCGAGGGTCTGTGAGGGGATCTGTTCCTGAACTCGGTTACAGTTTGAAATCCATTGAAGTCTTGCATCATTGCGGTCAACGAGTTAACTGCACACAACATGGTCAGTCGCACATAATTGTCTCTACGCAGTCCTCGTCGCTGGAATCTGTTCTACTCTCTATGAGCTCTGGATTTGTTGTGAAAGATTTGCCACCACTTTTATCCGAATGGAGAGGCAAACCAATTCCTACCCTGTACAAATACAAGCACTTAGATTCAACATCTTGAACCGAACCATAAAGAACCATAAAAATAAACAAAAAAACTTTCACACAGCAATGGGAGATATACTGTGTATAACATACCTCCCTTTGCACTGTAAAATGTACCAAAATCCCTATATTGGCTAGTGACCTGCTCTTATCAACTAGCAATCTGAAGCATTTTATTTACATCAACATCTGTGTAATACATTTATATATAAATATTGCAATCTTACAATCTACAACGCACTTCCACTGTTCCCTCTGTGTGAGTGTTCACCTGATGCTCCTCTCTCGCTCTCCTCGCCTGTGCTGACCATCAAAGAGATAAAACAACAGAGGAATGAGAAAGACAGATCTTTCAAAAGCAAAAATAAGAATCTGTCAAAGGAGGAAGAAACATGGGGGGGGGGGGGTCGGTTAATGTTCCAATGTTCATAAATGCACAGCCTGACAAAAATGTGGTTGGGGGAAACACAACAACATACACTGATGGACGTGCCACTACACTGTAACAGGTTCTGTTAGGGTTCTGTAGTTCTGTAGTGTCCTGAACACCACTGAGTCTCTGGTCTTTGTAGTCCGACAGGATATTGTTTACGTTAGAGCCCATCCTCAGTAGTACATACACATCCAGGGTTTGGAAAGCCCTGGCTTGCTCTGTGGAGGTCCCAGGCCTGTTGTGCAGTATTTGTATTCCTATCCAGATACAAGGTGACGAGGCCAGGGTCAGGCTAGTTTAGACTAACAGGAGAACAACCTCCATTGGCTACTTTCAGTTTCTGTCCATTGTGCAAGTGAATACCTTTGTCTTGGAGTCTTGGAATAACATTTATTTCCAAGACACTTTTATTAAAACTCAAAATTCCAGAACATTGGGTTGTTTGGGAAGCACAGGGTTGTCCTCACACTCTCCAAATAACACCCTTTACACTTGGCTTCTTATACATGTTGTTGTTGTGACATAGTTAGAAAAGATTGTTTCACACAGGTTGCACTCTAATGATGCCAGGTTCAGGGTTCAAGGGTCAGGGCAAGATAACACTGTGTTGTTGTGCATTTACTCTGAGCAGGAGGACATATTCTAAAGAGAACGGACTTCCAGAAATTCACAGTTCAAAAAATGACCTTTACAGCATCTCCTGGCAATTGAGAATTGAGAGTATTGAAAGCACAGTCTGTTGTGTAGGACTAGTATGCCAACATACGTCATATTTATTTTCTGAAATATGACAATTATATTCTAAATTGCCATTATGCAAGATTTAATTGCCATGTCTGTGAGGCAAAACAATTTCACAATACGTAATATAATTTGTATCTGTATTACTTCAGACCTAAACAAATGTTGTTATAAATATATAAAGACGATTACAATGAAATAAATCAATTTCTGACTCGGGAATCACTTACGCTGTAGGCTATTCTATGTGCCTTTGTAGTTCATGTGTGTTCATTTGCACCGCTGTCTGACCACTTGTTTGTTCAATATGTTCCCAGAGCTAATGTTCTCTGTGAATTTACACTGCCCCATATATCTTCACTCTCTAGAACAGTTTGCAACCCTTTCCCCCCTTTTCATCTTCTCTCTCTACCCACCCTCTGACCTCTCTTCCTGGTCACCTTCTCTCCTATCTCCTGTCCTTCTCTCTACCCACCCTCTGTCCTCTCTTCCTGGTCACCTTCTCTCCTATCCCCTGTTTCTCTCTACCCACCCTCTGACCTCTCTTCCTGGTCACCTTCTCTCCTATCCCCTGTCCTTCTCTCTACCCACCCTCTGTCCTCTCTTCCTGGTCACCTTCTCTCCTATCCCCTGTTTCTCTCTACCCACCCTCTGACCTCTCTTCCTGGTCACCTTCTC